>NC_067143.1:67361517-67433042 GCF_903995435.1 Acomys russatus | reverse complement strand
AGAAGACAGACAGACAGACAGACAAACTGGGATGATGCTGATCAGAGGAGGAGGGCCGGCTAACTTGTGAATATATGTAAATACATGCAGTAAAGAACTGTAGACAATCCCACTTCATTCTGCCGAGATAGCTACCTGGACCCATGACTATGTATGTATGTATGTATGTATGTATGTATGTATGTATGTATGTATCTATCTATCTATGTATCTATGCATCTATCCATCTGTCTGTCTGTCTGTCTGTCTATCTATCATGTTTCCCATGCTAGCCTGGAACTCACAGCCTTCGGGCAGTAGGGATTCCAGATACACACCACTGTGTGCAGCTCGTTCTGTGAATGACACCCCTCTTTTCCTTTGTGGACCTATACCTATGCTTGCTCAGTTCTCAGGGCAAGTGACCCCAAGCCAGTACTAGGGGAGTGCAAGACCCAGATCTTTCCAGTCATCAAACTGGGCCAGCCAGAGCCAAGTAAAAACCCTGGGCCTTCTGATACAATTATTCAAAAAGCAAATTTCTTTCTTTTCTTTCTTTTTTTCAGGCACTAAATTTTATTAATGTGTAAGCCCATAGGCTCCAAATTAAAGACCCAATTGGAAAACTGGGCAGGTTTTTATTTTTCTTTACAATTTAATAAACTCATGGGGTAAGGCTGTTGGTGGTTCAGAAAGATCACAGTAATGGGTTTTCCCCACATGTGTGTGTAGTCTGTGATAGTGACTGGAGTAGCTTTAGTGTCAAACCAGCAAGACTGTATTTATGCGCCCATCATTTTCAGGATTGTTGGTAACTTGGGCATATCTTTCACAGACAACTTTGCCTCCTTGTGTCACAAGGCCCAACCCGCTGACATGCACTTCAGTAACTGTACTTTTGGTAATTACACTCAGAATTGTATAAAGTGGGGATGATGAATTCTTTTTCACACCTAGTATTGGCAGACAAAAGGTAGCTTTCAGCCCAGGATATGTGTTGGCTTTTAAAAAATATTTAATTTTAATTTATGTGCATCGAGTATCGGAGTGTCAGATCTTGGAGTTACAGACAGTTGTCAGCTGCCATGTGGGTGCTGGGAATTGAACCAGGGTCCTTTGGAAGAGTAGGCAGTGCTCTTAACCACTGAGCAATCTCTCCAGCCCCAATGTTGGCTTTTTTTGAAATGCAGGCCCATTGGCCTGGTGAACCTTTTATATTTAGGTGGTTTTCTTGTAAAACCATCATCAACAAGGCCAACTTTCATGACCATCCGTTTCTATGCCTTCTTTCTCTTTTCTGTTTGGATAACTTTTAATACTCCTGTTTCTCCTTGGGCATAGACTTTGGGTAGAAGGACTTTCCATTTTCCCCGCCTTCTTGTCCCATTTCTGCTTGATCATGTTGGCAAATGTTTTTGCTCTCCACTGTCCCTCTCTGTCCAGCAGGTAGACAGGCACCGTTCCCTCGGGAGTCTTCTCATCTTTCTTTTTGTTTTGTTTCTCTTTCATGCATCTTAATGGTCTTTTTCTTTTTTATTTTATTTATTTTATTTTTTGCCTTCTTTGAACATTCATGGGCCTCCCGACTTTCCTTCTCTTTTTTTCATGGTAATCCAAACAATAACCATATATTGTTTATGTGTAATTCAATATTTTCATCTTGTGGCATGCTGACAGCTATGATGCAGCTGTCTGTGACCTCCTGGCTGCGAAAAAACTCTTAACTTTGAGGTCTCACTGGCCCTGGAGCCTAGTTCGAGTAGGCCGGATAAGGAAAAAAAAAAAAAAAAAAAGCTAAATTTATGTATTTTCATTGACATTCCTGAAAGAACAAGAACTTGCCTTCCTATAAATAACACCTTTTGAAGGAAGAAGAAATTGAAGAACTAATCTGATGTGGAAAAAGACAGATTCCTGCTTATGTCTGGCCAAGACTGAAAACGGATCCAGCGGCTGCTACATGGACTAGTGAGATCTAATTTTCCTGTACCACTCAGCTTGACTTGGGTCCCTGCTACTTGCTCCAAAAGAATGCTGAGCATGTGTATTTTCCAACGTGTAGTCTCACGGTAAAAGCAGTGTAGGCAGGACCTGTGACACAACATCAGGGTGTAGGAGGACACCAGTCCCTTTCCTACTGGTATAGGTGGCCATCTCTGTGTGAGGGAGTGTTTTGGGGCTAAGCAAGCACTGTTGTACAGAGGATCATGGATCAGTATATCTTTTGTGTTTCCAAGAACTCTCACTGCCAGAACCCTTGCTGCTTGGCTCAGGTCCCCACCATGGGGTTACAGGGCATACCAGAGCTCTATGCCCTGCCTTCCCTGCTGCACTCCCAGTAGCTGGTAGTTCTTTAGGACTGAGTCATAAATCTGCTTCTGGTCCAGCCTCTGCTTCCTGATCTATCAAGCTAGGCCGTGAACCTGAGCTGCACAGACACCATGTCGGCGTTACCAGGAAGGGTTGCTGTCACTGCAGTGGTGTGCCACAGAAATCCCACTTCCTCGGGATGCTTAATTTGTACTGCTAGCTTGCTAGGACTAAGAGACACAGAGGGCACTAATGATAAACACTCTGTGTCTGTGTGTGTGTGGTATGTGTGTGTGTGTGTGTGTGCGCGCACGTGCATGTGCGTGCACACGCATGCATGTCCTTGTGACAAAAAGAGGCAAGGTTGTCTGGGGAGAGTGTGGCCAGGTTTCCAACCATCCTAAGTCATTCTCCCTAGCAGAGAAGAGGGTGCTTATCCTGAATGTAGGAGCACCATCCTGTGGGCTGAGGGTCTACCCTGAGTCAAAAAGGAAGGCAGGGGAGAATCCAGAAGAGTGCCAGTATTCTCCACAGACTGAGCCACTCCTGTCACCGTGCCTTCCCTCCTGGTGAACTGAGTTACTCTGAACTGTGAGCCAAGACAAGCCTTCCCTCCACTAAGGTGCTTTTTGCCACGTATTTGGCCACAGCAGTGAACCACAGCCTATCTAGTGCCTTCCATGCAAGCATAAGAGTTTCTATGTGGACGCCCCCTTCTGTGTGTGTGTGTGTGTTTGTGTCTGTGCAGCCACACTCATGCCATGGTGAGTGTGGAGGTCTGCTGCTCTCTCTGCTGTGTGTGCCTCCCATTTTGCCCCAGGTGCGCTGGGATTACAGTGCACTGCCGAGTCTGCCTTCCCTGGGACTTTGGGGATCCAAACTCAAGGCCTCACTCTCACCAAGTGAGAGCTTTACGCACTGGGCTCTCTCCCCAGCCACAGCACTAGTTCATTTTATAGACTGGGGTCTTATCAAGCAGCATTAATAATTAACTTATAAAACAAAGAGTGTGCTATCATCCCTGTGTGTAAGAGGAGGCTCAGGGAGGCTGAATGATGCTTCCAGTACCAACAAGGAAGCGGACATGAGCGGATGCAGATGCCAACTCAGCCTGGATGGCGTTGTCCTGCTCCCTAGCATGTAATGGGCTGTAGTTTTGGTCTGTGCCTCTCTCACATGTGGGCTCCATCCTTGGATCCCTGGTCCTCACTCTAGAGACTTGCATGAAATAGGCTTCCGAATGAATAAGAATCTTTATAACATGTATCTTCTTCCCGTTTTACACATAAGCAAATTTAGGCTTAAGAATATTTAAAAAATTACCATAGGTCAGAAGCTGGCATTGGTCATATGTCATCTGTAACCCTAAAGTTTCCTCCTTCAATTGGAAATTAAGAAAGATATTCTATGGGGGTGGGGAAATATTGCTGTTTTCATTCGTTGCCATATAGGAAGGTATGTTGATCGACTTCATGTTTTGACAACAAAATACCTAAAGAAACCAACTCTACAAAGATAAAAGGTTTGTCTATTTACTTAGACAGGGCCTTGGTACATAGCTGAGTATGTGATCCCCTTGCTCCTACCTTTTGAGCGCTGGGACTACAGGCATGCACCCCCACCCCTACATCCAACTGGGCAGAGTTTTATTTGGTTCATATATTTTTTGAGATTCAGTGTTCAAATGAATACTTAGCAAGGGTCATTTATGGACAAAATGGTTCAGATGGCAGTGGAGGGAAATATGTAGCAGGGTACCAGGCTCACAGAAGAGGAACAGAGAGATAGGGTGGGTTAGGGTTTCATAGCCCTCCTTAAGGACCCCCCCAGCCCAAATAATCTCCGGCTCATCTATAAACCTCCATCTACTTAAAGTCCACAGGGACACCCCAAATTGCTACCCTGGGGACGAAACCTAACACATGGGTTCTACCTACATACATATCTGGGGGATATCCAATTGGACCTTAGGAAATACATGGAGATGATTTTCTACATTTTTGAATGAAGACAGCATCAGGCTGGCTTACCAAGCAGAAAACAGCATAGGCGCTTTTATTCTCCCAAAGCCTTAACTGTGTCACAGCATCTGTATTTGAACTCATAACTTGTAAGCAGGCGGGCAGTGCTTAATGGTGCCTGGACAAAGCTGTTATGGAAACAAGTCCACTGGGGAGATCATTTATGGAAAACGAAATGATTGTTTTAAAAATCTGGGCTATAAATGTTCATTTTCCAGTCTCTGGTGCCTTGAGAGCCTGAGCACGTGAAATATGGGATCCTGGTGACTTGCTCATCATGTGAAACATGCCGGGAAGCTGGGGAGCTCTTTGTGGAGAGAAGGAGTGAGTGGGGATGTCACAGCAGCATCTCAGCTGCGGGGATGGGACTGACACCTCAAAAGGGCACACGTCGGAGAAACATTCCCCAAGGCATGAGAACCAGCCCGGGTCCCACGCAGATCTTCTTAGTTGAAAGCACTGACATTCTGTTGAGTTAACGATGAGCTTCCTAATCGTCGCTCCTTCTAACACTAAGACTGGGTGAAAATGTGAGGAAAGAAAAGAGCAAGAGGCAACCAGAAGGCCTCAGGGTCCCCAGGGTGGCTTTTGAACCAAGTCACACAGCTGCAATCCTCCTGGCACCTTTGGAGTAGTCTGTCAGATTAATGAGTTTCCTGAAAGATAAGAGAAAATACCAACTTAAAACAGCACTAAAATTTCAAGAGATCCTTTTGAAAGAGGTGAATATACTATAGTCACCCTGATAATCTTATAGAGGCATCTAGGAGGTTATTAAAATCCCTTGCCATAAAGCCAATGCTGTGTGTGATTTATCCTCTCACACTCCCATCCATCCACCCATCCATCCATCCATGCATCCACCCATCCATCCACCCATCCATCCATCCATCCATGCATCCATCCATCCATGCATCCACCCATCCATCCACCCATCCACCCATCCATCCACCCATCCATCCATCCATCCATGCATCCATCCATCCATCCATGTATCTGTGCATCCATCCATCCTTCTACCCACATATCTGTTATCTATCTACCCACTCTTCATTCATCCATCCACACACCCACATAACTACCCACTCATCTACCATTTACTCACCGACACATGCATTTATTCATCTGTCTGCCCACCTGTCAATCCATCTACCCACTCATCACTTATCCACCTGCCCACCTGCCATCTATCCATTATGTACCCACCCATATATTTAATTATCTACACAAATATTCATTGGCCACCAACCCATAAACCCATTCACCTACCATCTATTCACTCATCCACCTACCCACATGTCATTTCTTCTTCCATTATCTACTCACCTATATGTTTATTTGTCTATCTACACAACGACACATTGAACTCTTAGCCCACAACGTACTCATCTGTCTATCCATAACATTATTTATGCATCTACTCGCCTTCCCGTTAATCCATCCATTTTCCTATGTACCATTCAGTCATTGTCTGTCCATGCATCTATCCACACTCACCCATGCAGTCATCTGCCCACCCATACTGTACCCACACATCTGCCCATTTATTACTCTATCCATTTCTCCTTCCATCCTCCCACACACACATCTGCCCAGCTACTCAAGCATAGATAATGCACATGACGTTATTTTAGAGCTACTATACTTAGTTCTCAGGAAATTACAAGACTTCATTATTTTATTATAATATGATTTTAGAAGGCAGATTTACTCTTGAGGTTTTGTTACAGGGAAGAAAAAAATGTAGTATTGAGTTTATATAGATTTTGACTACTAAGTAACTGTACACTTGGCATTGAAAATTGTACGAAACTTATTTGGGAAAAGATAGTCTAAGGCACAAGCGGCCGCATCATGTGAAATGATGGGCTGCAAGAAACAGTTTTTGTTTAGGCTTTGTTTTTCATTAGAAGCTGTGAAATTGTTGGGCTCAAGTGGTTATTTTGCTTGGTCAGGTGTTGCTAGTGAGCTAAAAATAAGCCTCTATCAGTGAACATCTCAGATCCTAAGAAAACTCGGATGTGAGTGAAAGAATTGAATATGTCTGCACTTGGTTTTGTTACTCCGCAAAGGCTGTAAAACATGCCGGTAAGAGTGCAAATGCCAGAGTTACACAGCCCCAGTCCTGATTCCTCTCTTGTAGCTAACTTGCTCCATGGCCTGGGGGTGGGGGGAAGCTTCTTTTGTTCTGCGATGATAAGTTTTAAATGGCAACTTACCACAATTAGACTGGCCTGGGAAGAAAGTTTCAATTGAGTGATATTTTTCATGAGGATGCTCTGTAGGCTTGTCAATAGTGGGTTATCTTGGTTGCTGACTGAGGTAGGAGGACACAGCCCACTGTGGGTAGCACCATTCCCTACACAGAGGGTCCTGAGCTACACTGAACAGGAGAAAGCTGGCAACAAGCAAGGACATGCATTTATTCTCTCTGCTCTGGCTGTGGATACCACATAAGTGGACGCGTGAGCTCCTGCCGTGACTTCTCCTCAGCGATGGTCCAGGACCTGAAATTGTGAGCTAAATAAGCCCAACCCTCCCTGTGATGCTTTTTTTTTAAAAATCAAGTTCTCTCTCTCTCTCTCTCTCTCTCTCTCACAGCAACAGAAATAAAACTGGAGCACCTTCTCAGAGACTGAGTTTTCAAAATTGCAAAGTGTGCTGAACAGTGGTGCCTCACAGTGCCACTGTGAGAATTAAATGTGATAATGTGCATGAACTAATTCTCCTGCTTTTGGGGTGGTGGTGGGGGTGCTGTAGACTCGGTTGGCATCTCTGGGGGGGGGTGCTGTAGACTCGGTTGGCATCTCTGGGGGTGGTGGTGCTGTAGACTCGGTTGGCATCTTAGGAGTGCAGGATAGATTTATTGATATTACTTCACTCACTGATCAGAGGGAGGTCCTCACAGCTTTGTTATGTTTTCTCCTTTCCCCACGTCCTTTAAACTTTTCCACACAAGGACATTCTAACACATATGCAATATACATTCTCCCAATTCCTCTTCTGTGTTTACTTAGATATATGTAAATATTGATAAAATATGTAGCTATTTATTTTTATTAATTTACATAAATGGTTTGAGGCAAAAGAGAAACCTTCCGTTTTTGCCACTCAATATATTTTAGAAATTGTCTCATGTTGCTGCATGCAAATTGAAGCCATTAAATTCCAACAGTGACTCAGAAGTCACCACATGCAGGGACCACCATTTGCTTACTCGTTTCCCTAGTGATGGTCTCACGGGGACATTGGTCTTTGCTGTCACACACCAGACAGTGCCTTGCATAAGCTTGAAACCATCATGTGTGGCCAAAAAGTGTTAGAAGATGAACATACAAATACAATTTGCTGTTGCTGTTGTTGTTGTTATAACTTGAAAGCATCTTTCATGGGAAGGCAGCGGCCATGCTACCTCCCTGTCAGTGTAGCATCCAGTGGAGGTGTCCCGTGATGAAAGCCGTCATTCTGGGTGTGGTTTTTGCACCCGTTTGTCACAGAGTGACATGTAATGATGCTTCTGAGAAGGTCATCGTGCCTCATGAATTCTTCTAAGCCCACAGGAGGAAGGAGCCTCACAGAAAAGCCTTCAGAACTGTCATCTCGGTGCCTCTGGGAGCAATTTACACTCAACCCATAAACAGGCTCGATCTCCATCTAGTTTATATGAAGCCTTGGGTGCTGCTTGCTTCTCTGTCAGCATACTGAATTCTGATGTCTGGTCTTTGGGCATCTTGATGATGCACCCCATAAATCCTCTCGGTGCGTATGTGCACCTTGGGGACTTGCTTACGTACCTTGAAGATCTCTGTCTAGCCCTGGCCTTGAATCTCAAGAAGCCCGGGAGACACTTAAAGTGAATGCCATGTTCTCACCGTGGTTTGACCTGTTCTGCCTGCCTGACAGCACTTCCAATGAGAGAGCCAAAGTCTTAGGTAAACCACTCTCTCGTTCTGTCGTTCTTAGGAGTCTTGAGTCCATGGGAGGGCCTATGTCTGTCATTGGTAGTGTCTGTTTGCCCAGTGATGCCTCCTTTGGAAGATGCCCCCTGCTTGTGCCACAGATCTTTCAGATCCTGGCTCTGTAGAGTGGGATCCACACCCTGGGCTGGTCCGTCTAAATCCTGGGGCTCAGAGTCTTGAGGGCAGAAAGCCCCACTGTTACAGATGGAGACTGAAGCTGTTATTTGCTTTTGTATCTGTTGATGAGTTTCTGTTCCCTGGATCTTTTTTTTTTCATTTTTTTATTAATTTATTCATATTACATCTCGATTGTTAGCCCTTCCCCTGTTTCCTCCCATTCTTCCCTCCCTCCCACTTACCCCCTTCTCCCCTCCCCTATGTCTGTGATTGAGGGAGACCTCCTCCCCCTATATATGCTCTTAGACTATCGAGTCTCTTCTTGGTAACTTGCTATCCTTCCTCTGAGTGCTGCCAGGTCTCCCCATCCAGGGGACATGGTCAGAAAAGGGGCACCAGGGTTCGTGTATGAGTCAGATCTCACTCTCCACTCAATGGTGGAGAATATTGTGTTCGTCGGCTAGGTCTTGGTAGGGGTTCGAAGTTTAATGCCTATATTCTCCTTGGCTGGTGCCTTAGTTTGAGGAGGACCCCAGGACCCAGATCTGCCTGTCATAAAGTTCTTCTTGTAGGCTTCCAGGACCCTGTGGGTCCTACTATTTCCCTATTCTTCCATGCTACCCTTGCCTAAAGTCTCAATAGGATGTCCTCTCCTCTGACCCACTTTCTTGGAAAGTAAAGTTTTTCATGGTATGTATCCCTTGGACTAGTGTTTTGATATAAGTGAGTATATACCGTTTGTCTCTTTTTGCTTCTGGGTGAACTCACTCATTATGATAATTTCTAGATCAATCCATTTGTCCACAAATTTTGGGAATTCCTTGTTTTTAATAGCTGAGTAGTATTCCATAGTGTAAATGTGCCACAGTTTCTTAGTCCATTCTTCTACTGAGGGACACTTAGGCTGTTTCCATGTTCTGGCTATTATGTATAAAGCAGCTATGAACATGGTTGAGCATATGTCCCTGTTGTGTGGTAGGGCATTTTCTGGGTATATTTCAAGGAGTGGGATAGCTGGGTCTTGAGGAAGCCCTATTCCCATTTTTCTGAGAAAGTGCCAGATAGCTTTCCAAAGTGGTTGTACTAGTTTGCATTCCCACCAGCAATGAAGGAGTGTTCCTCCCTCTCCACATCCTCGCCAACATGTGGTATCATTTGAGTTTTTGATCTTAGCCATTCTGATGGGTGTAAGATGGAATCTCAGTGTCATTTTGATTTGCATTTCTCTGATGACTAACGAGGGCAAGCATTTCTTTAAGTGTTTCTCGGCCATTTGATATTCCTCTGTTGAGAATTCTCTGTTAAGTTCCAAGCCCCATTTCGCAATTGGGTTGTTTGGTTTTGTGGTGTTTAATTTCTTGAGTTCTTTATATTTTGGATATTAAACCTTTGTCAGATGGAGGGTTGGTGAAGATCTTTTCCCAGTCTGTAGGCTGTTGCTTAGTTCTACTGACAGTGTCTCCTGCCTTACAGAAGCTTCTCAGCCTCATGAGGTCCCATTTATTAATTGTTTACATTAAGGCCTGGGCTGTTGGTGTACTGTTCAGGAAGTTGTTTCCTGTGCCTATGTGTCCCAGGCTCTTCCCACTTTTCCTCTAACTGAATTAATGTCTCTGGTTTTAAGTTGAGGTCTTTATCCACTTGGACTTGAGTTTTGTGCATGGTGACAAATAAGGGTCTAATTGCATTTTTCTACATGTAGACATCCAGTTAGACCAGCACCATTTGTTGAAGATGCTATCATTTTTCCATTGAATAGATTTGGCTTCTTTGTCAAAAATAGTCCCTGGATCTTTTTCACTTCTGTGATCTTCCAAACGCCTTTTCGCAAAATATCACACTTCCTGCTTGAAAGTCTAGTGCAGGGTTCTGTGGCTGCCTTTTAAACACCCAGTAGTTACCCAACTGTAAATAGCACATGATAATTCATTCTATTATTTTTAGCTTTTGAAATTTTATTTTTCAAAAACAGAAAAATAGAACCATACTATGATCCAAATGCGAAACTTCTGAGTATCTACGCAAAGGAACCTAAGACACCGTGTCACTAGGACATTCATGTATCCAGTTTACTGCAGGTGAGCAGGATGGAGTCAGCCTAATGTTCATCAAGAGACGAGAGGTCAAAGAGAAGGCGGTATGTAATATGCTGGAGTATTAGTCTGCCACAAAGAAGCGTGAGAGTATCTCATTGGCAGGAAAGCAGATGGAAGGCAGGGTCATCCTGCCAAGGAAAGTAACTCAGACTCAGCAACGCACTTTTTCTCTCACTGGTGGAACCCTGATTAAAAATAGTAAAGACAAGTAGAAGAGGGAGTATTTATAAAAAAGGGGATTGGGACGAAGTGTGGAAAAGTGATCAAATGTGCTGTGGACATGTTGTGGTGTAGCCCGTTATTTTATACAGATAATATTACATCTCAATAGTTATCCCATTCCTCCTCCCTCCTGCTTCCCTCCTACTCCCCTCCCCATGACTGTGACTGAGGGGGACCTCCTCCCCCGTATATGCTCATAGCCTGTTATCCTTCCTCTGAGTGCCACCAGGCCTCCCCATCAAGGGGACTTTAGACTAGCCATTCTTATACCACCAATATCTTCTGGTTATTTCGGAGAAAAAGATGCTGGTGTGTCTGCGCTACCTCCCTAGTGATCGGAGCTTTAGGAGGCAGTGGAGAAACCACATGCTTGGTTTTGCTTGAGTTCAAATCTTGGCTTCACCAGGTCCCAGCTGTGAGGCAGGGGGATTTCAGTCCTTACAGAAGGATGCAGCCCATAGTCCATCTGAGCTTCATTCAGCCAAGGAAGCACACTGAGGAAAGCCCAGGAGTTATAGGATGTTGGGAAGGCGGATGCTATGTTAATGACTTGTGGCAGGTCACTGGAGATCTCACTTCTGTCATGGGAGGCGTGGTACACCTCAGGCCCTCTGCTCTCCTCTTTAATGAACCGTCTCCTTTCCTATAACTCTTCACGTGTCTCTGTACAATTCAGTGCTTTGGCTGAAAAAGGAAATGAGATCTAGTGGAAGATATGTGCTTGTCCCAGGCCACACAGGTAGGGCACAGTGGCAGCTGGGATTCCATCAGTCACCCCTCATGAAGTAGCTCGTGCCAGCATGGCAACTACAGCATGCTCTTCTAGTACTCTTTAGCTCAGACTTGGGAAGGAAGTGGGGGTGGCAGTGCCCCAGGACAAGTTAGAGGTACAGCTCGGGCAGCTCCCCTTTCTCCGCCTTCAGTTTCTGTGTCTTCTTTTTCTCTTTGACTCTACAGCCCCCAGTGGGTCCCACCAGCAGGATAATCCCTGCTGCTTGCACTGGTGTTTAAGCTAAAGCCCTTCCTGGGTGCACTTGCATTTTAGAGGGCCATTCAGGTCCTCCCTGAGAGCAACTGGGGTGCAGTTCTTAGGGTCTCTCATGAAGAGTGACTTGTCCTAGTCAGGTCTCAATAAAGGACCTCTTGTGGCTGGAGAGTCAAACAATGCTTTCTAGCAGACATGTCTACAGGCATGTGGTTGCCATGGTACAGTAGATGAGAGAGTCACAGGCACGCCCTAATGGGACTAAAACTCCAGAATACAGGGAAATGGGTGTAATAAATTCAGTTAGCTTTCATTTCCATCTTTTTTTTTTTTTGTTGTTTTGTTTTTCGAGACAGGGTCTCTCTGTGTAGCCTTGGCCATCCTGGACTCACTTTGTAGACCAGGCTGGCCTCGAACTCACAGCGATCCGCCTGCCTCTGCCTCCCGAGTGCTGGGATTAAAGGCGTGCGCCACTACGCCTGGCTTCATTTCCATCTTTGTGAGTGTGGAGCATGCATGCATGAGCATGCATTTCTGGAGGCCAGAGGTTGAGTCTGGATGTCAGTCTTCCTTAATTACTCCCCACCTCATTTTTGGAGACAGGAGCTTGGATTAATTGAGCTTGGAGCTCATTAGTTTGGCTCAACGCTGTCCAGGGAGCTCCCAGAAGCGCAGTGCTGGGGTCACAGATATGTACCGCCCTGCTCCGAATCCAGGTCCTCATGCCAGTGGCAGGTGCTTTGTTAACAGAACCAATTACTTAGTAACCGGAAATTCCATCTAGTTCACACCGAAGACTCTCACTTTGCTTTCCCTTTTTTCCAGGCAGAAGCTCACCATAAAGCCCAGGCTAATGCTGAGCTCCATGGCAGGTCTCCTGCCTCAGCCTTGTGAGTGCTGGGAGCACAGGCATGTACCACCGCATACCGCCATTGGCTATTACTTAATTCTGTTCTCACAGTAGTCCTGAAGGTTCCATAGTAATTTCCCCTCTTAGGACAAGAAGTTGGAGGTAGTGGCGGTAAGTATCATTTTCTTTCCTCCAGCATCATTGCCTTCTCTTGTTATTGGTGGAGCTCAGGTGGAAGGCATCTTATGGTTCCTGTGCCTGAGACCTGGCCGGAATAAATATTCATTTCTTTGTTCACTGTGCCTTACCCAAGGATTGGTTTTTTAAAAGGGTAAAGGTGTATATCTCCAGGGTAGCGGGGTGGAGTATGTGGATGCAGTATTCATAGATGCCACAAGAGGGCGTCAGACCCCTTGGAAAGCTAGAGTTGCGAATGTTGTGAGATGCGCGGGTAGGGCTGGGACCTGTAACTTGGGTCCTTGGGAAGAGCATAAAGTGCTTTAGCCACTGAGCTATCTACCCAGGATTGGCTTCTGAGACCAGCGGTGTGGTGGTTTCCATGAGAATGGCCCCTATATGCTCATACGGTTTGGATACTTGGTCCTCAGTGGGTAGAGCTTTTGGGAAGGGTTAGGAAGTGTGGCCTTGTCGGAGGAAGGGGGAGGGTTGCCAGGGGTGAGCTTTAGTGCTACTCCATTCCCAGAGTTCCCCTCTCTCTACCCCTTGCAGATCAAGATGTGAGCTCTCAGCTGTTGTTCCAGTGCCATGCTTGCCTGCCTGCTGCCAGGCTCCCACCTTCATGACGGACTCCAATCCTCTGAACTGCAAGCCTCGAACAAACCCTTCCTTCTGTAAGCTTCCTCGCTCATGCTGTTTATCACAACAGTTAAAAAGAACTAAGACAAATGGGAACTGACTTGGCGGGGGAGGGGGCAACTGAGGACTGTGTGGTCTTTTCTTAAGTAGCTATGACGTTGGGCAGGCGACACAGGGGATACAGGGCAGCCTTTTCTTGCCGGAAATAAAACTAACACCAAGGAAGGAGAGGTGGAAAGAGAGAAGGGTTCAGAGACACGGAATGTGTTTTCAGCTTGTGAGTCAACACTTTCCTTCCTTTCTCCTTCCCTCCTTCCTGCCTACTCACCTCTTTCTTTTGTGTGAGGGCGAATGCTTTTATGTAGAAGTCAGAGGACATCTTTGGCCGTCATTCTCCAGTTTCCGTCTTTTATTCTTTGTTTCTTTTTTGACACAAGGTCTCTTATTAACCTAAACTTGACCAGAAAGCCAGGCTGGCAGCCAGCAAATCCCCACGAATCTGTGTACCTTGCTGGCATTGGGATTACTAGCACGGGCTTCACACTCAGCTTTTTACGTGGGTTTTAGGGACTGAACAAAGGTCCTGAGGTTGCAATGCAGGCATTTTACCCACTGAGCCATCTCCCCAGTGCGACCCTGGCTTTTGATCTGTGTGTTCTGTTATTTCAACTGAGGGGAGTGCCACGGAGCACAAGCGTCTCCCAAGCTTGAGTTTGCTCCCTACTGCCAATGTGGTGTTATGTGGCCACAGACCCCTGGGAAACAGATAGGTTTAGATGCTTTCATGAGAGCAGGGCCCAAAATGGGAGCAGTACTGTTGTAGGAAACAAGAATAATTTTAAAAAAAAAATCTCTTCACATGTGCAGACTCGGTAAGCCAGGAAATGAGCTGTCATCAGGACCCTGGTCAGTAATCCTTGACCTTAGATTCTCACCTCTGGAATTGTGAGAAAATAAATGTCTTCATGCCAGAGTTTATGTCACGTGGCAGCCTGGGCTCATTCGATGGTGGGGGAAATGGCTTAGGTGGTGCCCCACAGCTAGTGAGCAGAAGATGCAGGGTTAGAACTCGGATGGCAGTATGGCCATAAAACTAAGCCGTTTGGTTGGAGGACATCAAGATTCAGCTTATCCCCAAGGTAACTGGGTGGAGATAGGATGTTTAGGAGGGAAACCCAGGCTCAGTGAGGCCACCAGGGAGGGGCTGCAACCCAACAGGACTAGCGACTGTGCACGGAGCGATGCCCGATTCACCGTCCCTTCTCTCTCTCCCCATTCCTCTGCATCTTGCTTGATCTTGCTTCTTCTTGCCTCTGGAGCTGTGGAGACGATGTTATTTCTGGTTGTTTGGGTCACTCTTGGTTAGGGACTCTGGAGCATAGGCCAGCAGGAGCACCCTTGTCTGGGCCTAACTCTCACCTTGCAGGGCTTCCCACGTCCACCTCCAGGGGCACACTTGTGGACCGTAAGGACAGGGCCTTTGTAGAGAACGGTCTGAGTGCACGGTTCCGCTCAAGCAGAACGAGACTTGGATCTGAGGTCCGAGGCAGGAGGACAGGCGCAGCATCCTGTCTATGTGGCAGGACCTACCTCAGCAGGTGTGAGCTCATGTTTTCAGCCAGCCCTTCCTTCCCGCGCACTGGAATCCAAAGCAGCCCAGTCTTGCCCAAAGAAAATAATGAAACTCCCCACAGAAAATCCCGGCTTTATCTCCATCTGAGAGGGCACACGGGGGACCCCAGGGACAGCTTAGCTCTCTGATGAACTAACCCCTTACAACCTAAAAGCCTGGTAGGTTATGTATCGCAGTGAAGGATACCAAATTTTATCTTTCTGAGTCTTCCCCCAAAAGAAGAGTCTTTATCCTTGTGGACATCCTCCAAACATGGGATAAAAGTGGGTATGACGCCCCACCGTCAGGTGAAGCCAGTTCTTGTTGCTGTTACGTGTCAAAGCCCAGGCACAGAGTCATGATGGCCTCACTGTGGCTCTGTATAATATTCTTCTTGTCTCTTTTGTTTTCATGTTGGGATATACTGGCAAGAGGCACACACCACTAGAACTCAGTAACATGGGTTAGGACCACCCTGTTCTGATGAGCTCCCTCTGTGGCCCAAATAAACAACACCATAAAATCAACATAGAAAACCTCTATTTTATTTTCCCAAGAACTCCGCCCGAAAGCTTTATTCTGCCTTGTAAAGTGTTTGAAGTGAGATCTAAATTTGATTCTGGAAGTCACATGTGGATGCGTCAGGCACATTCTGAACTCTCTGTTGTGGTAGGGATAGAGGATGCAGGAGGCACCCTGTGCAACTGTGATGGTAGGCACTAGAGACCCTCGGCTCGGGGTCTCATAGAAGGCCAGGCTTCATCTGGGAAGCTTTTAAGAATGCTGGGACTCAGGTTTGAACCTGGGGGATTTGATCCGGTGGTTCTGGGTGAGGGTTAATCAGTGAGCCTGTTTGATGAGCACCCTTGGCATGCCTGGTGTGCACTCCTGCTGGAGAACCACCCATTAAACCAAATGTAGAGTGTGGCACATTCTCCTTTGCTGTGGCTTGGATGTGGCCCCATCCCACACTCAGGAATCATGTGTCGGAAGCCCGGACTCCAATACGGTGTGTCCCGAGGAGTCAGAGCCTCAATGCAGCTTAGTCAGGTCACTGAGGTTCTTCTCCTTGGGGGGATCTAAGGTATCTCATGGGATCTTCTTTAGTGCTCACAAATTGGCTGCTACAGAAAGGGTCAATACTAGCACCTCCTCATTTTATGGCTTCTTGTCTGCTATGGGATGCTCTCTTTCTTCTTCTTCTTCTTCTTCTTCTTCTTCTTCTTTTCTTCTTCTTCTTCTTCTTCTTCTTCTTCTTCTTCTTCTTCTCTTTCTTCCTCTTCTTCTTCTCTCTTCTTCTTCTTCTTCTTCTCTCTTCTCCTCTCTCTCCTCCTCCTCCTCCTCCTCCTCCTTCCTCCTCTCCTTCTTCGTCATCTTTATTATTTGTGTGCATATGTCAAAATGATACTAGGAACTCAAAACTATTGAGACTAAACTAACTAAGGGCAAATAGGTGGAGGCCAGAAGTTAACCTTCAGTACTGTTTCTCTGGTGCCATCCATGTTGGGTCTCTCATAGGCCTGGAGCTTGCCTGCCAGGCTAGGCTGGCTGCCTAGGGAACCCCCGAGGTCGGCCTGTTTCTGCCTCTTCAAGTCCTCAGTTCTGGGAGTGCAAACATGCTCTACTAGCCCTGCCTTTTAAAAATGTCTCCTGAGTATTGAACTCAGTTCCTCAGGCTTACAAAGCAAGTCTGTACTGGGATACCCAGCTCCAGCTAACTTGCTGTAACAGTAGAAAACAGAGTAAGGCTTAATCCATTATTCTTAATCCTTAAATGACTTAGAGTATAAAATGTGCTCTCCACGCGATATAGATAGATATTTTAGCTGTATTATCTTAAAGAAGTTACCTGACCTCTTGAAGTCTCCTCAACTGTTAGTCACACAATTTGAACAACGGTATGACTGGACTCTTAACACTGGGCCGTGTTAAGCATTAACTAAGGGAAATTAGTGTGTATGCTCCAAGTGAGCATTCAATAATTGGCTGCTATTATTACTATTGTTTTTGGCTTTCAAAACTCACTAATGGCAGGTGATAGGAATTTGTTTTAGATAGAATTTATTTATATTAGTCAGAGGACACCTTGTGGGAATTGGTTTTCTCCTTACATAATGTGGATTTTTGGGGATCAAGCACTTTTACCCACTGAGCCATTTAGAAAAAAGGAAACATTGCTAATTCAGGCAACCAAAGCCATGGAGGTCTCTGGCCTCAGGGTCACCAGGCCTCATGCCTTCGCATCATCCTTTGTGGACCTCACTCTCTTTGCTTCTCCCTCCCATGTCACCTCCAGGCACTAGGGCGGCTTTCTGCTGACATCATCTCAGATCAGCCCACATCTTACGACACACGAGGGAAAGGGACCTTCCTCACCATCTTAAGTTAGAAATATCCTCAAAGATTCACATGTGCTGACTTGGACCATGTTATTATGACAGGTCTGAACATCATGGCCCAGAGGTGGATGTGCTCCCAGAAAGGTATGGAGCAAGGCGCAGAGAAGACAAAAATAATAGCTTTTCCAGTGTCCGAAGGTTCCGGTCAGAGCGACTGGACTCATTTGACGAACATAGCCACCATCTCTATGGACAGACATGGCTGTAGATTCTGTATTGTGAATTGGGAAATATACATTGTGCTTCAAAATAAGCATCAAGGGATGTTTTCCTACAGAAAAGCCCACTGCTTTATGGTGCTATGACTGCGCACAGTAGAATTCAACCCCTTGAACATCTGTAATATTTCATGTCCTTTGTGATATCATAAGAGGCAGTCAATTTGCAAGTGAGAAGCGCTCTGCTCTCTCATGAATTCACAGCACACGCAGTCACATGACCACCATTATGATCAAGACCTAGGCGATTCCGATCGGCCCCCAATTGTCTTGTGTGTATTTACAGCCCCCGATCTGCTTCCCTTTTGGAGCGTTTCCACGTTGCCGTTTCAGTTGAAGCACGCAGCAGGTGGCCATTTTTTTTCCACTTAGTATTTGAGATTCATACAAATTGCTGCATGCACTGATGGTTTTCTCCTCTTATTACCCAGTAAAGGTACATCAGATGGTGTGTGTGTGTGTGTGTGTGTTTGTGTGTGTGTGTTGTCATTGTGAAAAATACTGGAGAGAAACAATTTTTTAAAGGGAGATGTGCTTTTGTCCAAGGTCTCAGCCCATGGTCCCTTGGTTCCATGTTTCTGGGTCTGTGGCAAGGTGGAACATCTGGCAGAGATGGTGGTAGGGCAGAGTCACTTGCCTCTCAGGAAGTTGGAAGCAGATTGTGAGACGACAAGGGTTCCTTGTCTTTCCTCTCTCCTCTGCCCTTCCTCTTCTTCCTCCTCCTCCTTCATCCCCTTCTCCTATTTTTTTTTTTTTTACCATGCTGTGAATTGAACTCAGGGCCTTGTGCATGCTAGGCAAGTGTTCTGCCACTGCGCTACACCTCCAGCCTTATTATTGTTTTAAGTGTCCTTTATACATGTGGCCGTGTCAAAAATGTCAGCTATGTACAAGACTGAAGTAATTTTCTCCCACTTAAAGGTGTTTTATAATTTTAGATTTACATTTGGGTCTGTTGTCCATTTTGAGGTAACTTCTGGAGATGGTATTGAGTATGGGTTGGTTTCATTATTTTACACTGGGACACTCAGTATTTAATAGAGTGCTGCCAAGTTGCTTTTGTAGCCTTGTGATGTGTGAGCTTCAGCAGCGTGTGGACCTCTTTCTGGGCTCTTTTCTGTTTCATTGATGTATGTGTTTTACCTTCCCTTAGTACCTCATGGTCTTGATCACTGTAGGTTTGTAACAGACTCTGGTGGTGTGAGTTTCCCAATTTTTACATCCTTTTTCAACACTGCCTTGGTTGTCTTTGCTCCTTTGCCTTTCTACAGAAGAACTCTGAGAGTTTGAATGGAATTGTGTTGAGTTCACATTTAGGGAGAATCGATAGTTTAGCATTAGCGAGGCTTTCAGCCCTTGATCGTCATTTATGTGCCATGTGCTTAGGTCATCTTTGATGCCTCTCATTAGTATTTGTAGTTGTCATCTCTCGTAAATCCCTCAAATAAGAGTGTCCCCCAAGGCTCAGGCATTTGAACACTTGGTCCCTGGTGATGTGCTGTCTGTGGAAGTTTTGGCACCAACAGGAGGTGTGGTCTTGCCAGAGGAAGTATTGCCGGTGTGTGGCTTTGAAGGTTTGTGGCCTCACCCCACTTCCTGTTCACTTTCTCTGTTTCCTCTGCGACCTGTCAGCTTCCTGCTTTAGCTGCCTGCTGCCATGCCTTCTCCTTGACCATTGAAAACTCTATTAGTACCATAAACCAACGTAAAGACTTTCTCCTGTGAGTTGCTTTTCGTGGTAGTATTTTATCAGAAACAGAAGTAAACTACAGACATACAGGTCTACTTTATGTGACTTGTAATTTTTTATGGCGTTTATTCATAGTGTTAAGTGATGAATTTCATAATGACACTTTTGTGTGAATATTTCATGTGTTGTTTTGATCATTTTCATGTCCTATTACCTTCTCCTGCCCCCCCCCCCCATCCATCCTGCTGGTCCTCTTCTTTTTCCCATATAGCCAAATTGTCTCGTTTACACTCTCATGCTCTATATGTCGTATATACACACACATATATAATATATACACTCACAGTATATTAAGATACTCTCTAGGTTCTACTTGTGAAATAAAGCATAGCATACAGTTGCTATAACTGTTTGCTGCTGTTGTAAATGGGTGTAAAATTTGAAACCAGGAAATGAAAATCTGTTGTTGTTTTTTTCTCTTTCAAGTTGTTTTGACTTACTGCTTCTTTGGAGACAGAGAGTCAGCTTTCTAGGATTCTGATAGGAATGGCATTTCTATAGAGCAACTCGGGGAGAAATTCCATCTTAATAACGTCGTGTCTTTTACCCATGAGCATAGAACATCTCTCATCTATTTAGACTACTTTGTATGGTCATTAGCCATTGTTATGGTTTCCACATACAAGTTTGGCATTAATTAATTAATTATCCAATTCACTTTACAGCCTGATGACAACTCCTCTTCTTCCTCTTCTCCAAGTCCCACCCTCACACTCCCTCCCCCTTCCCTCCATTCCTTTATCTTCAGAGAAGAGGAGCCCCTATCATGGGTACCAACCCACCCTGATACATCAAGTCGCAGCAGGGCTAGGTGCATCCTTTCCCACTAAGGCCAGACAAGGTAGCTCAGCCATATGAGAGGCATCCAAGGGCAGGCAACAGAGTCAGAGACAGCCCCTATTCCGGTTGTTAGGGCACTCACATGATGCCCAGGCTGCGTATGTGCTATATACATATATGAGGTCTATGTCCAGCCCATGCCTACTCTTTGGTTGGTGGTTCAGTCTCTGTAGCCCCCATTGGACCAGGTTGTTTTACTCTGTAGATCTTCTTGTGGTGGCCTTGATTCCTCTGGCTCCCCCAATCCTTCCCCTACTCTTCCACTGGAAGGGCTCCTCAAGCTCTGACTATTGTTTGGCTGTGGGTTCTGCATCTGTTTCCATTAGCTGATGGGTGAAGCTTCTCAGAAGACAGTTATGCTAGCCTCCTGTCTGTAAGCTTAGGGGATTATCACTAACAGTGTCAGAGGTTAACTCTCTCTCATGTGGTGGGTCTCTCATGTGGTGGGTCAGTCGTTGGTCATCCATTCGCTCAGTGTCTGCTCCATCTTTATCCCTACACTTTTTTGTAGGCAGGGCAAATTTTGCATCAAAGATTTTGTGGGTGGGTTGGTGTCCCCTCCCTCCACTGGAAGTCCTGCCTGGCTACAGGAGGTGACCTCTTCAGTCTCCATATCCCTTTTTGGTAGAAGTATCAGCTAGGGTCACCCTGTAGACTCCTGAAAGCCTCCCCCAATATACAAAAAAAATCCATCAATGTAATCCACCACAGAAACAAACTGAAAGAAAAAACCCCACATTATCATTTCATTAGATGCTGAAAAAGCCTTTGACAAATTCCAATACCCCTTTATGCTAAAAGTCTTGGAAAGATCAGGGATACAAGGTACATACTTAAACATAGTAAAGGCTATATACAGAAAACCAACAGCCAACGTCAAATTAAATGGAGAGAAACTTAAAGGAATTCCACTAAAATCAGGGACAAGACAAGGCTGCCCCTCTCCTGCAGCCATTCAATCTAGTACTTGAAGTTCTACCACTAGATCAACAAGACAACTAAAGGAGGTCAAGGGACACAAACTGGAAAGGAAGAAGTCAAAGTATTGCTATTTGTAGATGATACGATAGCATATATAAGTTTTGCGTTTTTACTAAATTATTATCAGACACCAAAGAAAATGGCATCAGTCTGTCAGACATTTGTACCTTTGTGTTCATTATAGCATTATCAATGGCAGCCACAGTAGGAAATCAACCTAAATGCCCAACAACGCATTTATGCATAAAGAAAGTATGATCCATGTAATGTACAGATGTGAGCACGTACAAGAGGATGCTAGCCAGCCTTGCAGAGGCTGGGAAGGGGAGAAACGCTAGCCAGCCTTGCAGAGGGCAGGAAGTCAGCGTTTGATGTTGTAGATCAGCCTGGTGGAGAGGGTGTGGAGAAATAAGACACGCCTAGACGGATGAATGCCTTGTGATGCCCCTGCCACCTGGAATAGGAGCCGTGGAGCTCACAAAAACAGCAGAGCAAGGCTCCCAGGGGCTGGGCTGACCAGCTCCAGAGGAGGAATAAATAAGATACAGCATTCAGGCTGGTGGCTAGTAGTTTTGAAAATAGCTGAGAGAGTAGATCTCACTAGTCTCACCACCAAAATGTTGTTATTCAAGACAATGCATACGCTGCTGCCTTAGCTAGTTATCCCACAGGATAGAAATATTTTGAAACACTGCATACACACAAAAATGCTTACTTTGTCTGCTGGTTAACTGAGTTACATTAGGCCATGTCTGGTGTTCTTGTCTGCCTTCGTTAGGAAATACGCAGCTTGTGGATGACAGAGACCTGACAGAGCAGAGGACTGTCCGTTCCTACTGATGAATGGCCAAGGAAGCTGCCTGCAAATCTGCCCGCTTTGGAGGCCACGAGCAGAAGGGCATTTCTGTCGAGCAAGGAGCTCTCCGAATGAAGACAGCAGGTGAGAGCTGAGTGACTCTGACACCTGCTAAGTGGCTAAGAGCCCCAAGTCCGCAGCTCACTGCTGCTCCAGTCCTACCCTGCGGAATCCCATTGTAGACAATGATGGGGAGACGTGTCCTTTGCCACTTCCCTAATTCAGAAAAAAACCCAAGCCTTTCCCTGTTCTCTGTCGTTTCCTGCCATGCATAATATAGCAAATTAATTAGTGGATCTGGAGGCATTTTGCTAATACAATTTCTCTCTTGCTTGAGGTGAATTATGCCCATGCTTCAGTCGCTCGGATATTACTCCTCCGTGTTTGACGGAATTATGTTATCAGGTGACGATTCTATTGCACGCTATCTGATTCTAATTAAACCAGAAAGTAGCAAATTGCCTCACAGTCCTTGCTCCCCCCCCCCCCCCTTTGTCACTCCATCCCATTTTTAAAGCTTTCTGAGCTGAGCCTGGGTTGTTCCCTGACACTTAACTGTCTTAGTCTTCTCTAGACACAAGGTCCTGCCTCACTCGAGATGGAATTTGTGTAAGTTGAGTCTTGGGAGGTTGGTAGTGCTGGTATTTATTTCAGATGTTATCAGAGGTGAAAAATGTACTGTCAAATTGTTTACATTAAAATTGTTTACATAATTTAAAACGTACGGTCCTTAGTCTGAGAGAAGAGGAACTACAATTATAGAGAGACCGGCAGGAGGTGATGCGGTGTGTGGGCCAGGATCTCAGGTTCTGAGTTTCTGTTCTACCCTGAGTCTACCCCAGATGACCTGTGTTGCTTCCCACAGTGATGAGTGCTGAGTTTCAGAGGAGCGCAGTGGATCATCAAAGGTCTGATGATGCGAAGGTAAAATGGGAGAGCTGAGACTCTCCCATCCCATTTCTCCCTCTTCTACTTTGTACGGAAGACCGAGCTCTTATTTCATAAGGGTAGAGTCCTCGGAGAGACATCAATGGAGCAGGTCACTGGGTATTAGAGCCCCCTTTTCTCACCAGGGTTAAGCTGTCCTTTGGAGTTCGACTGCAGCCACCCTCAGGGAAGCTAGGCATGCTGTGGCAGGATCGGTGTGTGAAGCCAGGGACAAGTCCACGATGGAGCTGGCACCATGCTGCACATGAGAGGCACTCTTTGGCTGCTGGCTCAAAATAAAATATGGTGCATCCTTTGTACGGAGCCAGTCAAGTGCAAGGCACAGTCCAGTGTGGACCTGGGCTTTGCTCCTTTGTCCCTTTTCCAAGGTGGAGAACTAATTCAGGCTGGGACTTCTCCGTGAGAACAGTTCCTCCAACCGCAGGCCTGCTAACTTGCCAGACAACTCAGACTCCTGCTGAAATGATGAATTGTGTAATTCAGGTGGCACCCAGCTCCATTTCTTCCTGATTTTTGCCTTCCATAATGAAGACAGACAACTTGGCTTCTGCCTCCTTGTTAGACCTCACCTCATTCCTTCCTGTGTAAAAAGGGCTGCTTGAAAGCTGCTTGACTTTGCCCAGAGGGAAGACAGGTGTAGCTATGGGCTGATAAAAAGAAAAGCACACATACGCGTGTGTGTGTGTGTGTACCAAGAAAGTGGAAGAGAAAGAAACTGTTTTAGATTTTTTTCTATGGGAAGGGCCAAAGCCAAGTAAGAATCAATGACACTTCACATGTATTTATCACTCACCCACTATATCCTGGGTCATAGTCTGGGTGCTGTGGAAAGCGAGGAGTATGGTAGAACAGGTAAAATTCCTGCCCTGGGACTCCAGTGCTACACCCAGGACTCAGGAGGCTGAGGCAGCAGGAGCATGAGTTCCAGGCCAGCCTGGGCTATATAGAGAGTTTAAGACCAGACTGGAACTCTTGTATCTGCTCTGGAGAACCAGGAATAGCGGTTTACCATGGTGTGGAAGAAAGGTCACTGGGCTTGACTTTTTAAAATTTTACATCTAATAGGGCGAGGTACATTAAACAAGAAAAACAGAACAATGTATAGAATATTAGACAATGATAATTCAATGTATAAAATTAAACATGGGAGGAAGAGGAGAGAGCGAGGGATGGAGAGAAAGAGAAAAGGGAAAGATAAAAGAGACAGACACAGAGAGGAGAGACGGGGGAGAGATCACCTTTTTTTTTTTTTTTTTTTTTTTAGCAGGGAGGTCTCTGGAGAGGAGACTTTTGAACAAAGACTTAAGAGGTGAGAGAGTGAGTCTCTGGATAGATCCCTTAAGGACGTAAATCCAGTGAGTGGAGGTTGTTGGGGTGGATGTGTTCCTGAAGAGCAAACGTCCAAGTGTGGCTGGACTAGGAAGGAGGTTAAGTAGGGACAGGAAGTCATGTTAAATGCTGTGGTTTCCATGACTATAGGCTGCTGGTGAGGAGGAGGGAGTGGTTTGAGTAGTTATTCGAATAGCAGAGACTCACCGTGCACACGATGTCAGGCTGCCCACATGCGAGTTTTCAGTTTGTAAGGAAAACGCCTCACTTTACTGCTGTGGAAGAGAGCACACAGAAAAATGTCTGGTATATTTTAAAGATCACACATAAGAGGAAGATCTGGGACTTACTCAAGGAAGTTTCTTCCAAACTTCTAGTAGTTTCTCTTAGACTTTAGAATCTATTTGTGGGGTTTGAATGAGACTGCAGAAACTTTGGATCTTAGGGCTATGATAACAAAGACAGATCCAGTAGGTAGGAAATATACCTTTATTATCAGCTCATGACACTACACTGTGGTCACTGAAGCTCTTAGGACCAGGGGCCGGGTGTCTCCGGATTCAGAAGGAATATCTGAAAAATGGCATCT
This sequence comes from Acomys russatus, assembly GCF_903995435.1. NCBI lineage: Eukaryota > Metazoa > Chordata > Mammalia > Rodentia > Muridae > Acomys > Acomys russatus. Next base: position 67,408,165 of record NC_067143.1, on the reverse strand, counting down.
GGTTGTGCCTGAGGACAGACCACGACTCTTCCTATCTGAGGAGAAAGTGTTTTTCCCATTCTGACTTTTTACTTAAGGGCAGGAACACACTGAGGTTCCTCACTTGTGAAAATGGGAGCTTACGGGTAGCTGGAATGAGCCCGGGGTCATCACTCAGGTCCGTAAAGATGGCTGCATGTGTGGCTCAGGGTGGCAGGTACCACGGATCAGGCTCGTGTGCTAAGGAGGTGACATTTCCTTATCCCCTTTTATGCATCAGTTTTTAACGTGTGGAGGATCTCTCATGATGCTTTTAAGGTGTTAGAAGTTCCTACCTCATCTTGGAATAGTGGTCCCCGGGGGACTGCAAGTTACCAGATGTTTAGCAGCAGCTCTAGGTGCTGCAGAGAAAGCACTCCAAGAGAACAGCAAAGCAACTGTGCATTTTATGTTTGTTGCGTCTGTTGGCGGCTTTCTTAAGCAGCGAAAGCAAGGCTCAGATGTTAACAAGAATAGCAGAGTTCTGCAAATTATACTGATGGCCGGAGTTGGAGGCTTTATTCTTAGGCCAACCTTTCCTCAAGTGGCCCCAGGACAGCAAACACATTGGTGGGTGAGGGCGAACAGCTTTCACAAAACATTAGGCTCAAGGAACTCTGTGCTCTTTCTAGAGACGGGAGTGATAAGTTCATACAGAACACTGGGATTTGGACTGGTTTGGGTTTACACAGGTCTTGGGCATGATGTCACAGCCACTGTCAGCTCATGTGTAACTCCTCTACCATGTTCAGAAGATACTGTCCCCCCCCCCCATAGTTTCACCATCTCTGGCTCCTATGGTCTTCCTTCCCCTTCTTCCATAGTGATCCTGAGCCCTGGGAAGTGGGCGTGTGGTGTCTGCGTTCGTTTAGGGCTGAGTAGTCTGCAGTCTCTTACTCTTCTCTGCACCTTTTCCAGCGGTGCGGCTCTGTGTTAATCACCATCTACAACAGACAGACTATTCTCTGATGATGCTCGAGAGAGCCACTGATCTATGAGCTTAACCATAAAGCCATTTACAGTTGGTTTTACAGCAGAATGGTAGCAGGTTCTCTTTCAGGTGTGTCACCTTTTTCAGCATATTTGTCCCACCCCTGCCCAAGGAGCCATCGGCAGTTTGTTAGATGCTGGGCACCGGGCCAGGGAGTCAGTTTTCCTTAAGAGTGTCTGACCCCTGATCTGTGTGTGGAAGGCCACGCACCCAAGAATATGTGAGTAAGACAAATTGGCCTTGATGGGGAAATTTAAAAAGGACATGGAGTTGGGTGGGGGAGGGATATGGAAGTAGGGTGGATCTGGGAGGAACTGGAGGAGGATAAATATTATCAAAGATCCCATGTTCCATAACACACATGTGCTAACTTCAAGACGATGAGCTCCTAGTCCAGATGTTCCAGGGAAGCTCTTGGGAAGGACAGACAAGGATGTGACCAATGGCTGGCCATGTGATCCTGAATTCTCTCTGTGTCTCAGTTTATTCATTTAGAAAACAATAGTCAAGTTGCATTTCGTAATAAAATACATTGAAAGGCTGGGAGTCTATAGTTTTGGTCTAGATCTGAAATTATTATTTTTCCTTCTTATGCGCATGTTCACATATGTGTGGGCACACACGTGTACAAGAGCATGTGAATAAGTACAAGCACACATGTGTGTGGAGGCTTGAGGCTGACACTGGCGTCTTCCTCAGTGGCTCCTCCACCTTATTCACTGAGGCAGGGTCTCTCAATCAAACTCAGAGCTTGCCGATATGGCTAGTATCACCAGCCAGCTTGCTCTGGAGCTCCTATCTCTGTCTTCCTGGGCTGGCATTACAGGGCTGCGGCTCACCCACGTGACATTACATGGGCTCTGGGGATCCTTGCATAGCAAGTACTTTAAGCACATACCCACCTTTCCAACCCTCAATCCAGAAGATTTGTGGCAAGGTGCTGTTAAGGATGTTGACTGATTGCGAATGACAGAAACATTTTCTGTAACTTACCGATGCCATCTTGGCTTACCATTTGTGCTAAGTGAAAGAGGACTCGTGCTGTTTTGCGTCTCATTTCTCTAATTAAAGGAGAGAGTGATCAGCTTTTCATAGAAATTAAATTTGATTTTGGGGCGGGGAATATTGCTTGATTTTTTTTTTTTTTGCGGTTGAAGCAGCACACCACATGTCATGTCATTGTGGTTTTTCTGGATTTCCTGAAGGGATTATTGTCAGTATTAATATTCTTTACAGCGAGGTACTGTCTACTATTACAAAGAAGGAAGGCACATGGTGAACCCGCTTTCAGTTGTCTGAAGGGGAGACAATGCGTCTCATCCAAAGCTGCTAAGGCACAGGAGCTACAGCAGCCTAGACACGAACCAAGCTGCAGCATATGTGATTCTTGTACCAGATGGCTTGTCTCGCTCAGCTCAGATCCACCGGTGGCATTTCCCCACCAAGAATTTAAAGCCAAATATGCTCACATTGTCTATGTGTTTATATGTGAAAATATCATATTTAAAGGAAAAAACCATGACTGGCCTCATTTGTTAGCACATGGTGAGATTTTCTAAACACCGCTGCTGACGTCTGTTGGGTGATACTGGTTTCTCTGTTCCTAGCTGGTTGGTATACTCTTAGCTACCAAACTCATAATGCCATTGAAGAAAATTTCCAGAATTCACAATTTTCTCTTTCTTCTTGGTCAAAAAGACTAAAACCAAAGTTTCAAAGAGTAATTTTGTCTTTCAGGGCTGCTGTGAGCCTCATGTGTGAACCCTATTCCTGCTGTTTACTGCTGACATGACCTTTCAGCCAACTGGTGACTTGATGGGACCCATGGGGACTCGTGGTCTGTAAGCTGAGTGTGATGACAAAATCTACTGAGAGGTGATTGACAATATTAGCTGGAATAACGCATGTGAAAAATCGCCCAACTTTACTGGAAACTTACTAATGACTTACTTTGGAGTAATTGATTGACAGAGTGACCAGGCAGAGCCACAGCTGGATGTATGGGCCCATTGTGTGTTCTTTGTTTCAAGAGGTGTGTGTGTGTCTGTGTGTGTGTGTGTTTGTGCCATAGTGCATGTATTTAGCTAGGCCTAGTGCACTCAGAGGAAGGATAGCAGGCTACTAAGAAGAGACTTGATACCCTATGAGCATATACAGGGGGAGGAGGTCCCCCTCAGTCACAGTCATAGGGGAGGGGAGTAAGGGGAAAATGGGAGGCAGGGAGGAGTGGGAGGATACAAGGGAGGGGATAACAATTGAGATGTAATTTGAATACATTAACAAGATATATTATATAAAAAAGGAGTTGGTTCTCTCCTTTTACCATGTGGGACTGGGAATCAAAGTCAGGCCACCAGGCTTGGTGGCAAGGGTCTTTACCCACTGAGCCATCTCACCAGCCCTGAAAGCTGTGTGATGACTTTTGCCCTTGTTGATTTTTACAGTTGGACGTCATCTTAGTCTGTTGTTTAAGATGTGCTTTGCCATGTAGCCTTGGCACTTATTCATCTTTATGATCAGCCTGAAGGACTCCTTCCAGTATCTTCTTTAGAGATAACTTTGTGGTCATAAGTTCCTTTAGTTTGCTTTTGTCCAGGGGGGAGGAGGGTTGGCAATGACTAAAATTCATTACGTAAATGTATGATGGTTTTACTGCCAAACAATAAACAAAACCAGTGACAGAAATAACTGAATTGAAAAAAGAAAACCAATTGTATATAAATCTAAACCATGCTCCAGTCTCAAGTACTGTATTTTATTTCCCATCACCCATATAACACGTGGGACACAGGACAGGGAACTGGTGGGATAGAGGGGAGATCATGGCTATGCATGTGGAAAGAGAGAACTGAGGCTCCTTCAATGCCCTGAGATAAAGGGTGTATCCATTGTGAAAGGCCAGTCTGAGCAGTTGGATGGACCACTTCATCTTCTAAGTGCCTTACAACTTGCTTGAAATTCATCCCTGAGCGGAACCTGTGTGATTTGATCTAGTCATATTACTAACAGTCAGGCCAGAGCACCTCCTTTCCACACCCAGCCCACTGACATTATGCTTGGAATGAACTTCAGCCCCTTCCTCTGCTCTCAGAGCCTCCTGAGCTGGTCCACACATGCCTTCCAACACACTCTGTGGATGCTCTCGACCTTGCTCCCTGTAGTCTAGCCTTCCTCATTCTCATTCTTGTAGGTCTCATCTACTTAGAACATTTCTTTCTCCATTCCTCACATTCTTGACACCTTGCCAGAATTCACAGAGCTCAGTGGGAGTTTTTCTGGAAACCCTTTTATCTTATCAACGGCAGTGCCTCTTTATGACATCAGCATGTAATCTCTCTCCTCACATTCGTCATTGTCTGAGAGTGTCCATATTATAGGGGTGTGTGTGTGTGTGTGTGTGTGTGCATGCACGCACGTGCACTTGTATGGGAGCCTGCAGGGGACATTGGTGGAATGTCTCTGTCATTCTTTGCCTTATTCCTGTGAGATAGGGTCTCTCACTGAATCTGGAGCTGTGGTTCTGTCTCCATCCCCCACAGTGTTACAGGCACACGGATGTCCACACCTAGCTTTCTACACTGGTCCTCATGATATTGTAGCAAGTGCATTTACCCTCTGAACCATCTCTCAGTTCCTGATTCTTTTATTCACTTGCTCATCTTCCCCAGAACAGGAGCTTCAATGGGTCAGGATCTAGCCCCGTCCTCAAGGTTAATAATAAACTATGATTTGGCTAGGAGATCATGTGTAAACTTTTGTGACTCAATGATTTATTGCTGTTTTGTCTCCGGAAGGTGGTACAAATGCTGTGTGCATTAGTTGGCTTTCTGTTGCTGGTATAAAGATCACAATCAAAAGCAACGTGTGTGTGTGTGTGTGTGTGTGTGTGTGTGTGTGTGTGTGTGTGTGTGAAGGTTTCTTTCAGCTTATGGTCTATAATGTGCCATGAAGAGAAGTTGGGACAGGAACCCAGGGGCAGGAACTGAGGCAGGCCATTCTTACAGGGCATTTCCTCAGTTGAGATTTCTTCTTTACAGATGACTAGGTTGTGTCAAGTTGCCAGTAAGTAATCATGACTGTGCAATGGTGTGGCCAACCAAAACCCAGGGCTCTGAAGACTATCCACTACCTGGGAATGGGTGGAGGAAGTAACAAGAGGGAAGATGGAGGCCATGTTTCTGCGGGGCTGATGGTCTCTGGTTCCTTGACTTGAGTTTGGCTAGGAAAACTGTATGTGAGGAGAAGACCCTGAGCTATGCCCTTTTCTGTAAACATGGTATAGTTCAACAAAAGGTCTTCAAGTCAACTCACTAGGCACCGAGGGAGACTTGTTTTTGATTTTTGAAACATTAGTCCTCAGCCAAGGATGTTTTTGTCCTCTTTTCTCTCCAAGAGAGCATTTGACCACATTGGGAGACAGTTTGATGACCACAGGCAGAGGGAGTACTAGTGACGTGCAGTGGGTAGAGGCTGTGCTGCTGCTGAGGGCCCTACAGTGTGGTCCTCTAATGAGGTGTTACTCGGCCTCAGCGCCAATGTTCTGAGACTGAGAGAGCCTGCTTTCAAAGAAGCCACACACGGGTCCTCAGGCTCACTCGGACATTAATCTCACCCACGGCAGCCTTTGCCCACACAGACAGCCTTATTTACTGGGTTCAGACAGTGTTTCCATTCCCAGGGGCGCTTCTGAGTGCAAGAGTGAATTTCATCTGCCACCTCATGAATCTCTGAGATGGAAAACAGGCTAAATGTTCCCCTCTCTCTTGGTCTTTGAAGCCCTCCGAAGTGGGCCGTGACAGTAAGCTCAAAACAAAAGTCCCAGACACAATTTAAATGTCATTTCAGGGCTGGGACTAGGGCATGAATATTTAAGTTATAAATCATTTGGGTTGTGTCTAAATCTTTTATAGATTTGGCTAAGGTGAGAGAAATGAGTCACTACTTTTTGATAAAGTTCGCCTTCCCGTCCATATTATTAACAAATGCAAGCCAAGTGAACAGACTGTATCTGCTTGGAGAGAATATGGATGCTTGTTTAGGGGACAATATTAGATTCTGCTCCCAGAATGCTGTATTTATGGTTCAGAAGCAAAGACCAGGTAGAAGATTTGTTCTGCCTCAGGGTGCCCTTGCCAGTCAGGCAGTGTGTCACATCATCCAGGTGAGGGCGGGTAGAGGTGAGTGATCTCACTGAGTCCCAGGAGAATGATACAAACAAAGACAAATGTGGGGGTGGGGGAGGGATGAGGAGGGAGAGAGAGAGAGAGAGAGAGAGAGAGAGAGAGAGAGAGAGAGAGAGAGAGAGAGAGAGAGAAAGAGAGAGATTTAACAGTTACAAATTCCATGAAATCTACAAGAATATTTTAATCTTTTTAGAGAAAAATTATGCCTCCTACGTCTCACTCCAAGTCCCTACCTAAAAATTAACTTTGAATGTTAACGTGGAAGCAAAATTTCTTATCTCCAAATGTTGCTTTTGATTTTGACAGGATCTCTAAAAGGCTGCTATTAGACAAATTTTCATTAACTAATAAGCTGGTTCTCGGGCAAAACATGATTTTTTTTGTCATTTCATGTGAAAATTGAAAAAGCCATAATTAGGAAGAAAATCACTAATTATAAGGCACAGAATTTGTTTGCTAAGAATAGTCATTAAGAGACGGAGAAAGCGTTTGGAACCTCAGTATCAGAAAACAACTATTAAAATGCACACGGGATTGAGGCATTGGCCCAGGCATAATGACGGCCTTAACTTACAGGCCTGCAATTGTGGTCTGATCGGAGGCATTGTTAGCACGTTTTAAAGAACAATATACCGTGGAGCTCAAATGGAAAGTAGCCTAGCTACCGGACTCCAAATTACAGGCCGAAGTTTTAATTTCTAGAGAACATTTCCGTGGGCAGAGCAGCTGAGCTCAACTGTCAATGCTGTTTTTGCTGTAGGATTTGATGAACTGGTCAAAGCCAGGACAGAGAGTTCTGCAGCCTAGACCGTTTTCCACACACGTGTTGCCTGCATAGTGCATGACACTCTGAGGCCTGAGAACCACCTCTCTTAAGAGAGATAACCCCATTGCTTCTCTTCCTGACAAATACGTTTGTTGGGGACAGGGGGAGAAAAAAAATAACGAAGAAATTGAAAATTCTCTTTATTTCCACCAAGCAGTGAGTTAACATTTTGGTGCCCCCCCTTTTCCTTCTAAGTACATTTTACACATTTTATTGTCATATAACAAATATGGGATAAAGTGAACAAATTTTAACTTTCCAAGCTAACTTTTTGTTTTATTAATTTAATGTGTATGAATGTTTTGCCTACATGTATGTCTGTATCTCGTGCACACCTGACACCTATGGGGGGCAGAGGAGGGCATTGTACCCCCTAGAATAGGAGTTACAGACAGTTGTGAGCTGCTATGTGGGTGCTGGGAATTGAACCTTGGTCATCTGCAAGTACAGCAAGTGCTCTTAACCACTGAGCCATCTCTCTAACTCCTGTTTCATTTCACTTTATTTGATTTGAATCTGAGTTTTAACTTTGTAGCTAATGCATGCCTGAAACTCATGTTTTGACAGACCTCAAAGTTGAGGTAATCCTCCTGTCTCAGCATCTCAAGTGCCAAGATACAACTTGTGATATATTACCCTCTATTCTCTCTTCAACTTGAAAATGAACTTTTTGTTTATACATTCATGTACTTGCTGCTTAGGTTAAGACTGGGTACCACAATTTTATTGCCCAGCATGAGAGAGAGAGAGAGAGAGAGAGAGAGAGAGAGAGAGAGAGAGAGAGAGAGAGAGAGAGACACGAGAGGGGAGACTGAGAGAGAGGGAGACACGGAGAGGGAGAAAGAGGGGGAAGAGAGGGGAGAGGAGGGAAGAGGGAGCGAGCACTAACATACTATGTTACCATTGTAATGATTAAAAACTAAGACGCCAGATAACAGACCTGATATAGAGAAGTTTATTATATGAGCATGGGGAGAGAAGGAAGGGTGCACCGCAGAGAGACAGAGGAGACAGAGATAGAGGAGGAAAGATAGAGACAGACAAGAGAGAGAGAGAGAGAGAGAGAGAGAGAGAGAGAGAGAGAGAGAGAGAGAGGGAGAGAGAGAGAGGTGGGTTTGTTCTTTTATATAATCCTGGGCAGGGGCCACACCTAGTGGCAGGTAGGCAATGATATCACAGGTTGCTAGGCAGACTGGGGCAGAATCCTAACAAACATGGTCTGGAGGGGTGGCTAAGTGATGGAGCACCTGCCTACAATGCAGGAGGTCCAGTGATGGAGCACCTACCCACCATGTGGGAGGTTCAGTGATGGAGCACCTAGCTACAATGTAGGAGGTTCAGTGATGGAGCACCTACCCACCATGTGGGAGGTTCAGTGATGGAGCACCTAGCTACAATGTAGGAGGTTCAGTGATGGAGCACCTGCCTACCATGTGGGAGGTTCAGGGATGGAGCACTTGCCTACCATGTGGGAGGTTCAGGGATGGAGCACTTGCCTACCATTTGGAAGGCCATGGGTTCAATCTCCACTAAATAAAAATAAATGAGTACTCCTTTCCTTTTCACCAGTGCTCATCTCCCTGCCTCTTTCATTCAGGAAATTATTTCTTGTGCCTCTCACAGTACACCCACTGGTTTATTTTCCTTTTTAAATTAATTAATTAATTAATGAATTAACTAACTAACTCACTTTACATCTCAATAGCAGCCCCTCCCTCCTATCCTACCAATCCCACCTTGCCTTTTCCCTTCTTTCCCCTCTTCTACCCCTCAGAAAAGGGGAGCCCCCTAAACCCATCCCAGTCACATCAGGACTGAGCACATCCTCTACCACGGTGGCCTGGCAAGGGAGCCCTGCCAGGGGGAAGTGATTGAAAAGCACTCACATGAAGACTGAGCTGCCCATGGGGAACATATGTGTACAGGGCCCAGGTCTAGTCCATGCATGGTCCTTAGTTGGTGCTTCTGTATCCACAACCATGCCTGGGCCCAGATTAGTTGGCTCTGTTGGTCTTCTTGTGGAGTTCCTGTCCCCACCAGGTCCTTTTATCTTGCCCTCCACTCTTCCATAAGACTCCCTGCACTCTGTCCAGTGTTTGGCTGTGACTTTTAGCATCTGATTTCATCTGTTGCTGGGTGGAGGCTCTTAGAGGACAGCCATGCTAGGCCTCTGTCTACAAACATAGCAGCGTGTCGTTAATAGTGTCAGAGGCAGGCTCTCTCCCTTGGTGTGGGTCTCAGGTTGGGCCAGGCATTGGCACAATCTCTGCTCTATCTTTATCCCTGCACGTCTTGTAGGGTGGGTTGGAATTCTGCTACTAGAAGTCTTAGCTAGAGTCACCCCTATATCCTCCCAGGAGCCTACCCTGTTGTGGGTCTCCAGCTTGTCTCAGAGATGCCCCCACACATGGTTTCTCTTCTCTCTGCAGCCCTTTGTCCTCCTGCCTCCTGCTCTCCCCACATCTGATCCCCATCCTCGTTTCTCTCAGCACTCCCTCTCCTGTCCTGTTGCCTCTTTTCAACCACATCTGCTGTCTATTCTATAGTCCCTTCTGGGTGAGATTCAAGCATCCTCTCTTGGGCCCTTCTTGTTACTTATCTTCTTTGGGTCTGTGAGTTGTAGTGTGGTTATCCTGTACTATATGGTTAATATGTGCTTATAAGTGAGCACTTACCACGTGTGTGTGTTTCTGGGTCTGGGTTACTTCACTCAGGATGATCTTTTCTAGTTCCACCCATTTGCCTGCAAATTTCATGATTTCCTTGTTTTTAGTAGCTGAGTAGTATTCCAGTGTGTAAATGTACCACAGCTTCTTTATCCATTCTTTGGTTGAGGGATATCTGGGTTGTTTCCGGTTTCTGATTATATATGAACATAGTTGAGCAAATATCCTTGTGGGGAATCTTTTTTTGGGTATATGCCCAGGAGTGGAATAGTTGGATCTTGAGGTGGATCTATTCCTAGTTTTCTCAGAAACCTTGAGATTGATTTCCAGAGTGGTTGTACAAGTTTTCCTTCCCACCAGCAATGGAGGAGTGTTCCCCTGTCTGTACATCCTCACCAGCATGGGCTGTCACTTGAATTTCATCTTATCCATTCTGAGGGGTGTAAGATGGAATCTCATAGTCACTTTGATTTGCATTTCTCTGATGACTAATGATGTTGAGCATTTCTTTAAGTGCTTCTTGGCCATTAGATATTCCTATGCTGAGAATTCTGTGTTTAGCTCTGTATCTCATTTTAATTAAATTATTTGGTTTATTTGTGTTTAATTTCTTGAGTTCTTTATATATTTTGGATATTAGCCCTCCTTTGTATGTAGGGTTGGTAATGGATATAGGCTGCCATTTTGTTCTGTTGACAGTGCCCTTGGCCTTAGAGAAGCGTTTTAGTTTCATTAGGTCCCATATTAGATCCAGTGGTTTTTTTTTTTTTTTTAAGCTTGATATGAATAGACTTACAGAATAGTCCTTCTAAGTCTGGCCTTTTAACTCAACCCTTTGTTCTTGAGATTTATCTCACTTATACACAGCTGTATTCCTCTTCAGTCCACTGCCTTCTATGCCACAATTTCATTATCTGTTGATGAATTTTTGAGTTGTTTCCAGTTTTAGCTGTTATAAATAGATAAAGAACATACATTCTTAAAGGAATCCTTTTTAAAAAATATATTTTATTAATCTATTCATATTACATCTCAATTGTTATCCCATCCCTCATATCCTCCCATTCTTCCCTCCCTCCCATTTTCCCCTTACTCCCCTCCCCTAAGACTGTGACTGAGGGGGACCTCCTCCCCTTGTATATGCTCATAGGGTATCAAGTCTCTTTCTTAAAGGAATCTTTTGTGGGATTACATGGTTATCTTTGGATTCTCTCTGTCTCTGTCTTTTTCTTTGTCTGTCTCTGTTTCTCTGTCTCTGTCTCTCTCTCTGCACATGCTCAGCATACATTATATCTTATAGAAGATTAAGCCCTGTCTCCTCTGTCTCTGTATTCTTATCAATTGTAGGATCCCAGGCTCTCCTAGGAACCAGGCCTGTTACAGTACCTGTGACATTCTCAGACACTGAACATTTAGGGGAATCAACATGACTACACAGCTTGGGTAACTTTTTAGCTATGCAGATTTATCCTTTCTCATCTGTCCTCAGCACCCAGGAGGGACAACAGAGGCAGCGTGGAGGTATGGGGAGCCCCTCTTCCAGGGAGATGTTCGGTATCATCTTCCAGCAGCACGAGGTCTAGCTAGGGGAGAGCAGGCTCCCTTCAAAGGCTTGAGCCTGGAAGGTTGCAGAACCCGTAGTTATTGTTTTTAAATTACCAGTATTATTAGTAGGACTGGCTAGCAATCAATTAAGATACAGACACTTGTTATATTTTAAAATAGCTTTAGTTAGCCTGGGGCAGGGCAGACATATATCCTTTAAACTACTTCCCATAGTGGGGCAGGTATGTGATCCCTGCCCTAATCCCACGCCATGTGTTTCCAACAACTTCTATCAAGCTACCTCCCATTCATAATCCCAAATCCTTGTTAATGTTTTTCATCTGGGCCGGATTCTCCATCCACGCCGGCCACGTGCTTCTCCTCCATCTAACCCATGGTGGTCTCCTATTCCTCTCCCTTCAGGTCTCTCTCCTGGTCTTTCTCTTCTTCCCAGGATTTCTCTCTCTCCTTCTTGGGACCCTTTGCCACACCTATCTCCTCTGCCCTGCCCAGGTGGGATGGCTTTTTATTAATCAAAAGGTGGGTCACAGAGATAGCAAGCAGTAATTAGCATCAAAATACATTAGAGCATCCCCAACACATAGTCCTATAGTCACTCACTCTGTTGTCGTTCATGTCCCAGCCTCTCAGGTTTTCTCCACCAGCTCCTTGCCGTCTCGCAACACAACACGGGCCCTGGCTGACCACTTAAGCCTCTCTGAAGCTCTGCATCTCGGCAGATGTCAGTTCGCCACTCAGCTCTGCCTGCCTTTCCATGGCAGAACACAGAAACCTCTTTGCTGGGGACAAGTCAGGCTCCCTGGTTCTTGTGTCATCAGATGACTGTCAGAACTCTTCAGTCTCTTGCTATCCTCGTTCTGGGCAGCGATATATCCAAGTGGTGTCCAGCCAGCTGTTGACTTTGAAAGCACCGCTGTCCTCCATTTTCCAATTGCCCGGATCACAGAACTACAGTATTCTTTCTACCTAGGCCACTTTCTTGCACTACAACTACTGAAACGTTGAACAATTCAGGCACCATCTTTTGGGCAGAGACTATCCACGTACCACCTACGAACCATAACATCTTACCTCTAGGGAAGAGGGAGAGCAGTCTCAAATTCTTACCCCATTTCCTGTTTGGACCACTCCTGGCCTCGCTTTTGCTAATCCCAGTTTTCTGAGAAGCTAAAAGATTATCGATTATGTAACAAACTCTACAGGGCCATGAAATAAATGACGAGGGGTTCAGAGAAGGCGAGAGGCCCAACAGCTCAGACCACTGCGCAAGTCAGACCCCAGGTAAAGAGAGGCGTGGACATTCGAGGAAAGCACCCTAGGCTGTTGTACAATGGAGGACAGGCCCACAAGCTCATCAGAGAGTTTTTGAGCCCCAAAAACTCTCTTGGTGTCCCTGCTTTTCTTAGGCATTGGCTGGAAGCAGCCTATGGGATGTATGACTTCTGTGCAAATACAAGGGATGCACTTCCAGGCAGCAGTGAGTGCTGGGCTCTGGGCCAATTGTGTTCCTTGTAGTTGGAGGTTTATGGGATGTATCTGCTTGGTGCCTGTCAAAAAATCAGTATCATTCATGGAATGAAGTGTGTCTCCATTACTAGTTATTTCCTTACACCCTTTCTCACTTAGGGTATTTCTGATTCTGAATTTTATTCGCAAGGCTAATCTCAGCACCGATGTAGCTCACTGTTCTCTGAGGGTCAACTCCTGGAACTGGAATGGTGGGTGTGAAAACTCGTGAGCGTGTGTGCCTGTAAGTGTGTGAGTCACCATCTGTGTGTGTGTGTGTGTGTGTGTGTGTGTGTGTGTGTGTGCACGCACTTGAGTGCAGGTACCCATGGAGGCCAGAAGAGGGTGTCAGATATCCGAAGCTGGAGTTCCAGGCAGTTTGGCGCCATGTGATGTGTGTGCTGAGAACTGAGCTCCTCTGTAAAATTAACACTCATTCTTAAGCACTGAGCCAATAGTGCATCCCTACTTTAACAGGGGTGCCAGTTGCCTTCCTGAGTCACGGCACTTAGCCACGGTTTCCCAGGAGAGCAACAGGTGCCTAGTTGCCCTTACCCACTTGAAGCTCTTTGGTTCTCTGGGTTCACACAGGCCAAGCTTGACAGTGCAGGGGACATGTGGGCGTCATGATATCAACAGGTGGGAAGTGGAGAGGACAGTGGTTAGGGACATGGCTTGGACTGGTTTATGTATGGGTTTAGTATGACTGGGTTGGTGAGTTCTAGAGGGGGTTTGGCTTCCCAGGACGCAGTAGCGGCAGAGACCCCTCCCCCCCATCTTCTACCCATGCCAATTCTGACATTGGGGGCGCTCATTGGTTTCTCACTTAAGGGGTCTTCTCATCAGTATCGCACCCTGAGCTTCTGAGGGAGGGGCCTATGAATAGCTTGTTCTTTTTTTTTTTTTTTAATTTATTTTTTTTATTAATTTATTCTTGTTACATCTCAATGTTTATCCCATCCCTTGTATCCTCCCATTCCTCCCCCCCCCCATTTTCCCATTATTCCCCTCCCCTATGACTGTTCCTGAGGGGGATTATGTCCCCCTATATATTCTCATAGGATATCAAGTCTCTTCTTGGCTACTTGCTGTCCTTCCTCTGAGTGCCACCAGGTCTCCCCCTCCAGGGGACATGGTCAAATGTGAGGCACCAGAGTACGTGAGAAAGTCGTATCACACTCTCCACTCAACTGTGGAGAATATTCTGACCATTGGCTAGATCTGGGAAGGGGTTTAAAGTTTACCTCCTGTATTGTCCTTGGCTGGTGCCTTAGTTTGAGCGGGACCCCTGGGCCCAAATCTGCCTATCATATTGTTCTACTTGTAGATTTCTAGGACCCTCTGGATCCTTTTATTTTGCTGTTCTCCCATGCGTCTCTCATTTAGAGTCCCAATAGGATGCCTTCCCCTCTGTCCCAGTTTCCTGGTAAGTGAATGCTTTCGTGGGACATGCCCCTTGGGCTAGTATGCAGATATAAGTGAGTATATACTATTTGATTCTTTCTGCTTCTGGGTTAACTCACTCATTATGATCATTTCTAGCTCAATCCATTTATCCACGAATTTCGGGAATTCCTTGTTTTTAATAGCTGAGTAGTATTCCATAGTGTATATGTACCACAGTTTCTTTATCCACTCTTCTACTGAGGGACACTTAGGCTGTTTCCATGTTCTGGCTATTATGAATAAGGCTGCTATGAACATGGTTGAGCAAATTTTCTTGTTGTGTGCTGGAGCATCTTCTGGGTATATTCCAAGGAGTGGAATAGCTGGGTCTTGAGGAAGCCCCTATTCCCATTTTTCTGAGATAGCACCAGATAGATTTCCAAAGTGGCTGTACTAGTTTGCATTCCCACCAGCAATGAAGGAGTGTTCCTCTCTCCCCACATCCTCGCCAGCATGTGGTGTCGCTTGAATTTTTGATCTTAGCCATTCTGATGGGTGTAAGATGGAATCTCAGAGTTGTTTTGATTTGCATTTCCCTGATGACTAAGGAGGTTGAGCATTTCTTTAAGTGTTTCTCAGCCATTTGATACTCCTCAGTTGAGAATTCTCTGTTTAGTTCCAAGCCCCATTTCTCAATTGGGTTATTCAGTTTGGTGGTGTTTAATTTCTTGAGTTCTTTATATATTTTGGATATTAGACCTTTGTCAGATGTAGGGTTGGTGAAGATTTTTTCCCAGTCTGTAGGCTGTCGCTTTGTTCTCTTGACAGTGTCTCCTGCCTTACAGAAGCTTCTCAGCCTCATGAGGTCCCATTTATTAATGGTTGACATTAAGGCCTGGGCCGTTGGTGTTCTGTTCAGGAAGTTGTCTCCTGTGCCAATATGTTCCAGGCTCTTTCCCAATTTTTCTTCTAAGTGGCTTAGTGTCTCTGGTTTTATGTTGAGGTCTTTAATCCACTTGGATTTGAGTTTTGTGCAAGGTGACAAATATGGGTCCAGTTTCATTTTTTTACACATAGACCTCCAGTTAGACCAGCACCATTTGTTGAAGATGCTATCCTTTTTCCATTGAATGGATTTGGCTTCTTTGTCAAAAATCAAGTGACCATATGTGTGTGGATTCATATCTGCGTCTTCGATTCGATTCCACTGATCAACCAGCCTGTTGCTGTGCCAGTACCATGCTGTTTTAAGTACTATTGCTTTATAGTACAGTTTGAGATCAGGTATGGAGATTCCTCCGGAGCATCTTTTATTGTACAAGATTGTTTTAGCTATTCTGGGTTTTTTGTTTTTCCATATGAAGTTCAGAATTGAACTTTCAATGTCTTTAAAAAATTGTGTAGTTATTTTGATAGGGATTGCATTGAATCTGTAGATTGCTTTTGGTAGGATGGCCATTTTTACTATGCTAATTCTCCCGATCCATGAGCAAGGAAGATCACGCCATCTTCTCAGGTCATCTTCAATCTCTTTCTTCAGAGTTTTGAAATTTTTTTCATACAAGTCCTTCACTTGCTTAGTTAGGGTAACTCCTAGATATTTTATATTGCTTGTGGCTAATGTGAAGGGTGTGGTTTTCCTAATTTCTTCCTCTGCAAGCTTGTCATTTGTGTATAGGAAGGCTACAGACTTTTTTGAGTTAATTTTGTATCCAGCCAATTTGCTGAAGGTGTTTATCAGCTTTAGGAGTTCTCTGGTGGAGTTTTGAGGGTCACTTATGTACACTATCATATCATCTGCAAAGAGGGATAATTTGACTTCCTCTTTTCCCATTTGGATACCCTTGATCTCCTTTTGTTGTCTTATTGCTCTGGCTAGAACTTCGAGTACTATATTGAAGAGATATGGAGAGAGTGGGCAGCCTTGCCTTGTTCCCGATTTGAGAGGAATTTCCTTGAGTATCTCACCATTTACTTTGATTTTGGCTATTGGCTTGCAGTATATAGCCTTTATTATATTGAGGAAAGTGCCTTGTATCCCCGATCTCTCTAAAACTTTAAACATGAATGGGTGTTGAATTTTATCAAATGCTTTCTCTGCATCCAAGGAGATGATCATGTGGTTTTTTATTTTCAGTTTGTTTATATGGTGGATTACATTGATGGATTTCCGTATATTAAACCATCCCTGCATGCCTGGAATGAAGCCTACTTGGTCATGATGAATGATATCTTTGATGTGCTCCTGTATTCGTTTTGCAAGTATTTTATTTAGTATTTTTGCATCTATGTTCATAAGAGAAATTGGTCTGAAATTCTCTTTCTTTGTTGAGTCTTTGTGAGGTTTAGGTATCAATGAGACTATGGCCTCATAGAATGAAGTTGGTAATTTTCCATCCATTTCTATCTTTTGGAGTAGCTTGAAGAGTATCGGTATTAGCTCGCCCTTAAAGGTCTGGTAGAATTCTGCACTGAAACCATCTGGCCCTGGGCATTTTTTGGTTGGGAGACCATCGATGATTGCTTCTATTTCTGTAGGGGAAATGGGACTATTTAACTTGTTTATCTGTTCTTCATTCAACTTTGGCAAGTGAACTTGATCAAGAAAATTGTCCATTTCCCTTAGATTTTCAAATTTTGTGGCGTATATGCCTTCAAAGTAGGATCTTATGATTCTTTGAATTTCTTCAGTGTCTGTTGTTATGTCTCCCTTTTCATTTCTGATTTTGTTCATTTCAATACTGTCTCTCTGCCTTTTAGTTAGTTTGGCTAATGGTCTGTCTATCTTGTTGATTTTCTCAAAGAACCAGCTTTTGGTTTTGTTGATTCTTTGGACTGTTTTCTTAGTTTCTAATTTGTTAATTTCAGCCCTGAGTTTGATTATTTCCAGGATTCTACTCCTCTTGGGTGTTTCTGCTTCTTTTTTTCTAGGGCTTCCAGTTGTGTTGTTAAGATGCTTATGTGCGATGTTTCCAATTTCTTTTTAAAGGCACTTAGTGCTATGAATTTTCCTCTTAGCACTGCTTTCAATGTATCCCACAAATTTGGGTATGTTGTTTCTTCATTTTCATTGAATTTCAGAAACTCCTTGATTTCTTTCTTTATTTCTTCCCTGACCCAGGTGTCATTTAGCAGAGAGTTGTTTAGTTTCCACAAACGTGTAGGCTTTTTGTTATTTCTGTTGTTGTTGAATTGCAGCCTAAGAGCATGGTGATCTGATAGGATACAAGGTATTATTTCAATCCTCTTGTATCTGTTGAGGCTTGCTTTGTGACCTACGATGTGATCAATTTTGGAGAAGGTTCCATGGGGTGCAGAGAAGAAGGTGTATTCTTTCTTGTTTGGGTGAAAGGTTCTATAGATATCTGTTAGATCCATTTGACCCATGGCATTTGTTAATGATGCTATTTCTCGGCTTAGTTTCTGTTTCAATGACTTATCCTTCAGTGAGAGTGGGGTGTTGAAGTCTCCCACTATTATTGTGTGGGGATCGATGTGTGGTTTAAGCTTTTTTAGGAGATCTTTTACATATGTGGGTGCCCTTGTATTGGGAGCATAGATGTTCAGAATTGTGATGTCATCTTGGTTGACTTTACCTTTGATGAGTATGAAGTGTCCTTCCTCATCCCTTTTGATTAATTTTGGTTGAAAGTCTATTTTGTTCGATACTAAAATGGCTACACCTGCTTGCTTCTTGTGACCATTTGCTTGGAATATTTTTTTCCAACCTTTTACCCTGAGGTAATGCCTTTCATTATGGGTGAGATGTGTTTCTTGGATGCAGAAGAATGTTGGGTCTTGTTTATGTACCCATTCGGTTAGTCTGTGTCTTTTTGTTGGAGAATTGAGGCCATTGATGTTGAGAGATATTAATGACCAGTGACTGTTAAGAGTCTTAATTTTGATGTTGTTTCCAGTCGAGCGTTTGTGTAGTTGTGTTTTTGCCATGGGATAGTTATCTATTTCCTGGGTAGTTTTGGTTGTAGCTTGACCCTTTGGGATGGAGTTTTCCTTCTAGTACCTTCTGTAAAGCTGGGTTTGTGGATAGGTACTGTTTGAATTTGTTTTTGTCATGGAATATTTTGTTTTCTCCATCAATGGTTATTGATAATTTTGCTGGGTAAAGTAGTCTGGCCTGGCATCTGTGTTCTCTTAGGGTTTGCAGGATCTCTGTCCAGGCCCTTCTGGCTTTTATGGTCTCTGCTGAGAAGTCAGGTGTAATTCTGATAGGTTTACCATTAAATGTTATTTGGCCCTTTTCCCTTGCAGCTTTTAATATTTTTTCTTTGTTCTGCATGTTTTGTGTTTTGATTATTATGTGGCGGGCAGTTTTTCTTTTCTGGTCAATTCTATTTGGTGTTCTGTAGGCCTCTTGTATGTTTATAGGCATCTCTTTCTTTAGATTGGGGAAATTTTCTTCTATGATTTTGTTGAGAATAGTTTCTGGGCCCTGGAGTCTGATGTCTTCTCTTTCTTCAATGCCTATTATCCGCAAATTTCTTCTTTTCATGGTGTCCTTAATTTCTTGGATGTTTTGTGTCAGGAGTTTTCCAGATTTGGCATTTTCTTTAATGGTTGATTCAATATCTGTGATTGTATCTTCTAGCCCTGAGATTCGTTCTTCCATCTCTTGGATTCTGTTAGAAAAGCTCACCTCTGTGTTGCTCGCCTTCTTCTCTGAGGTCTCACGTTCTCGTTTTTCTTCTGTCTGTGTGTTTATCATTGAATCCATTTTCATTTTCAGATCTTGAACTGATTTTTTGATTTCTTTCATCTGATTTTTTGTATATTCCTGAGTTTCTTCCATTGCCTCTTTATAGGTCTTCAGAGCTTGAACCGTTTTAGTTATTTCTTTCATCTGGTTGTTTGCATTTTCCTGCAATTTTTCCAGTTCCACTCTATGTGCTTCTTTTATGTCTCTTACCTGTTTGTCTGCGTCTTCCTGCATTTGATTACGAATTTTATTTGTTTCCTCCATTATCATCCTCATTACTAAGGATTTGAGGTCATTTTCTTGTATTTCCGTTGTATTTGAGTTCTCTGGGTGGTTTTCTTTGGGATAGCTGGAAACTGGAGACGCCATGTTGTTTTGGGTTTTTTTGCGTATGCTTTTTCGTTGTCCTTTAGACAGCTTGCCGTCTTTGTTTTTGTTGGGTAGCTTCCAGAGTTGAATGGAGGGTGTCTGACGATAGATTCACTTGTTTTCTTACGATTTCCCTAGGCTGCGAGCTCAAAGCTTCACTGGTGTGGATGTTAGGAGGTTAGCCCTGTTGTTCTGGTCTCTCACAGCCAGTGATCCTCAGTCCCCCTCTGCTGTGGATCCTGCAATTGTTCTGGGTCTCTGAATGAGCGTTGGGTCAGGCCAAGGTATCCACAGCCTTCTGTGTTCCCTGCCAAGTCCAGCCAGGAGCACTGGGACCGAACCATGGGCAGAACTCAGCTATATTCTCAGGGCCTGAACCATCTGCCAAGCTCAGCTAGGGATTTTGGGCCCAAAATGCACACAGGGTCCAGCCAGAATTTTTGGGCTGGGACTACGCACCAAGCTCCACTAGGGCCTTTTGGCCCAAAGTGCGTGCTGTGGTCAGTTATTGACTCAGGGCCCGAACTGACCACCAATCTCAGCCAGGAATTCTGGATTCAAACTGTACACTGTGTCCAACCAGAGTCTTAGAGCTGGTGGAACCGAGAGCTCTGTCCAGCCTGTGCCACAGCAGGAGAACTGCGGCTGCTCTGAGTTAGCGCCAGTGGTGGAACAAGTGCTCCGCTGGGACTGTGTCACCGCAGGGGAGCTGCCGCTGAGCTGAGGTGGTGCCTAGGATGGAACCGAGCACGTCACCAAGCCTGCGCCACAGCAGGAGAACTGCGGCTGCTCTGAGTTAGCGCCTGTGGTGAAAGCAAGTGCTCCGCCCAGACTGTGTCACCGCAGGGGAGCTGCCGCTGAGCTGAGGTGGTGCCTAGGATGGAATTGAGCACGTCACCAAGCCTGCGCCACAGCCAGAGAACTGCGGCTGCTCTGAGTTAGCGCCAGTGGTGGAACAAGTGCTCCGCCCGGACTGTGTCCCCGCAGGGGAGCTGCCGCTGAGCTGAGGTAGTGCCTAGTGTGGAGCAGCGTGCTCAACTGAGCCTGCGCCACAGCAGGGGAGCTATGGCCACGCTGAGTTAGTGCCTCAGGCAGAATTGTTTGCTGGGCCGGGCCAATACCCGGGACTCTGGGGCCGAACTGTCCGCCGAGTCCAGTCTGGGTCCAAAGGCTCCACGCGACCCAAATCCTGCCCCGAGTCCCCTCTCCCGCAGCAATTCCCACCAGCCACCACACCAATCGCCTCCACCGGAAGGCTATGAGCTGCAAACCTCAGCCGCCGCTGCTGGTGCCGCTGGTGCTGCTGCCTCTGCCGCTGCTGCTCCGATCAGAGAAAAACCACGCTCCTCCCGTGTGCAGGGGCACGCAGGTCCTCCGCACCCTGGTCCCTCCGAACCGTGGAGCACTCCTGCTGCCGTGATGTTCGGACCTCGGTGTTCCTGGCTCAGAAATCTGTGCAATTCCCTGAATTGTTCACTGGAGCCTCCAAACGCGGTCCACACTGCTCGCCGCCATCTTGGATCTCCTCTCGAATAGCTTGTTCTCTGCGAACTCTCAGCACTTAGGACGAAGATCCTCCTATAATGGCTGATCTTCTTATAGTTGGTTTTTGTTGGAAAGATGTGGATCTCTTTAGCTGCCCAGAGGTGCTCCTCATGAGTGTTTGCTGCCCAGAGGTGCTCCTCATGAGTGTTTGCTGCCCAGAGGTGCTCCTCATGAGTGTTTGCTGCACAGAAGGAAGCTGTCTCTACCAGAGATGGGATCTGGGTTCCACAAGCGAGGTGCTAACCTTCTGAGCCTCCTTTTATAGTCTGGAAGGAGGAAGAGGAGGAGGGAGAAGGAGGAGGAGAAAGGAGGAGGAGGAAGAAGAGGAAGAAGGGGAAGAAGAGGAAGAAGGGGAAGAAGAGGAGGAGGGAGAAGAGGAGGAAGAGGAGGAGGAGAAGAAAGAGGAGGAGAAGAAAGAGGAGGAGAAGAAAGAGGAGGAGGAAGAAGAGGAAGAAGGGGAAGAAGAGGAGGAGGAGAAGGAGGAGGAGAAGTAGGAGAGGGAGGAGAAGGAGGAGGAGAACCTGGAAGTAGGCTTTCCTCCTCTCCCCACTTCCTTCCAATCTCCTCTCTTCCTCCCATTCCCATCCCTTTCCCCTTCATCTCTTGCTCTCTTCTGTCTTCATCTTTCCCTGTTTTCTTCTTAACGTCCACCTTAGTCTATTCCCCATCCCTTTCTTAATCTCCTCATTCCCCATGTGCTGCCTTGGGGAGATGAACATTCCAGCCCATGCGGTCCTGTAGGGTGCAGTCCGCATGGCTTGCCTGCCTGCTCTGGGAGGTGAGTGGATCTGGACTCTCATTCTGCAGGCCCCTCCCTGCACGATAGGCTAGATCAACAGCAGGCGTGTGGCCTGGCCAATGAACTGTGAGGAGTGGGATGCAGGTTCGGGCTCCTATGGCTGGTTGCTGGACGGGCAGGTGCTGCAGTGGAGAAGGAGCTGCAGTGGAGAAGGAGGCATCACCTTTCTCTCTGGAGCACCTCTCTCGCTAAATTCTGTCTACCTTCCCTTCAGTGAGCCCCTAGTCTACTTAAATAGTGTCCGTTCTTGTCCCCAAAGGCCTTATACTGGACACACTCAGCCCCTAGATTTTTGATTTCTTTTTAAAATGAGAGTTGAATGAAAGTGCACACCTGTCTGGTCAGGGACATCAAGGGCTGGGGGCCGGCGAGGAGGATGCGGCAGGGGCAAGCCTGACTTTCAGTTGTCTCTTTTCCTTCCATCTTCATAACGCAAGCCTTCTTATTTCTGCTGGCACTGTCCTGTTCCTCCAACTGCAGTCTTTTACTCACAAACTGCCTCATAAGCACGACATAATTACCCACACTGATATGCAGGCCTATAGAATTCCTTTGTAACCCAGACAATAAGAATCGCTGGGAGCTGAGAATTAACTTATCATCTGTTTTGAAGGAGTGTGTGGGGTGTGGGGTGGGGCTTTTTGATTGTGCTTTGAAAATCGATTCTAATTGCTGTTTTGATTGCGGCTTCAGCTGAAGCGGCTTTTAGCTATTTACCTTTTCCTAGTCCTCTTGAAAGCAGCTTCAGGAACGGCATGTTTGACTCCACCCAAACGCATTTGCCGAAATGTTTAAAGTTTTTCTCCCACTTGTATGGTTGGGTGACACTGAGAACACCTTGCACTTCACAATTTGGGTTGATTTTTAAAATATTTAGAGTCAAGTATCCTCCAGCAGGGGGGTGAGGCTCAAATATGGGCAATTCTCTTAATTACTGAATTGTTTGACTTTGAATGTGGAAACATATAGAACAGGGGTTAAGGAAATTGGCTTTGAAGCTATATGAAGGCACTTATTTATTTATTTATTTTGAGTGTGCAAGGTGTGTGTGTGTCTATGTGCACGCATGTGCATGTATGTGTATGTGCTTGCGAGTTATCCCGTCTGAGCACATATGGAAGGCAGAGGTTGACGTTGGAAATCTCCCCCAGTCACTGTTCCATATTACTTTTTTTTGGTCAGGGTCTTTCACTAAAGCCTGGAATTCCCTGCTTCAGCTAGACTGACTGCCCAGAAAGGCCCTAGGGGTCTCCTGTTTCTGCCCCACCCCTGAATCCTGGGGTTACAGACAGACACTGCCATGCCTGGTTTTTACTTGAGTGTTGGGAGTCTAAAGTTAGGTCCTTGTATGTGGAGCTGTCATGGCTCAGGGTTACGGAGGTTGAGGAGAGCTTCGACCCATACACCTCAAGTGAGGACAGCAGGCTCCTTCCCTTCGCCCAGCCTTGTGCCATAAAGTTGCCTGTCCTGCCATCAACCCTAGTAAGAATTTATTACCTGGACAGTTATCAGGCTTCCCTCTCGGTTTGACTACATAAGGTTCCCCCTCCCGCCACCCCAACCCCTGAGTGTGCATATGAAGTATCTTCCAGCATCCTTGTCCTTGCCCTAGAGACCCTGGTGACCTCCTCAGGGTGCATAAATGTCTCCCTTCCCCCCTCCCAATAAACCGAACCAATCCCCAGAAGCTGTTCCCAGGCCTGTGTTCTTTGTCTGTGCACTCACCGAGAAGACCAAGATCCTGTTTTCATTCACCTGCCCCATTAGCCACCCCCAGCCCTGCCCAGTGGGCGCACAATGGGCCTGGTTAGCCCCAGGGAGAGAGGTGGACACAGAGCAGCTTGCGCTTGTGTAGCAGGTGCTTTACCCACTGGGTCACCTTCCAACCTCTTGATGTTCTTTCCAGTTCAAGCTCTGCCACTGACAAACTGTCGCTCTAATAACAATTGTTTCCTTGACAGTGAAGGAGAGCGATACTGTTAGCTGAGGCTTATTCACTCTTATTGTTTCGATCTTTGGAGAAATTTCACATCGTGCGCCTTCTCAAGCTCAGCCTAGTTTAGATCCTCTTGTTTGACTCATCTGTAGATATCTTCCCTTTATTTGAGTCCTAGCCTCAACCTGCACGGGCATAAGCTCTTACTAAATAATTTGATTATACCGTCCCCCAAATGTTGCCCCACACTAGGCAGAAGCTCTGTGAATTTGAGAATAACCCTAGCGATTACATTTACTATTCTGTTCTCAATGCCTTATCCCTGGCTGACACTCAGTAAATACTGAGGCTGAGTGTAGTGGTAATACCTATAATCTCAGTGCTGGTGAACTTGAGGCAGGAGGGTCATGAGCTTAGGGCTATCCTAGGCTACATAGTAAGATCCTGTATGATAAATCCAAAACCAAATCCCCCAAAACAAGTGACCAACCAGCCAACAAAGCTGACTAATAAACCAATCAATCAACCAGCTAAGCAACCAAATATCCAATAGATCAACTAAGTAAATAGCCAATCAAATAACCAACCAATCAACCAAGTAACAATCTACTGACCCAACCAACCAAATAACCAATCAATCAGCTCAGTAACCAACCAATCAACTAACTGGTCAATCAAGCAGCCAACTAACCAACCCACTGTTAGTCAACCAACCAACTAATCAATCAACCAAGTAGCATTCAACTAACAGCCAACCAACAAACTAGTCAATAGATTAGCCAAGTAACCATCCAATCAACAAGCTAACAAGTCAACAGACCAACCAGCCAACCAACCAATTTATTGAGGCAATAAATAAGTGAAAGCCTGACTTTCTTGAGGATCAGCTAGATCATGCCTAGAATCGATACTATCTGATAAGAAAGAATAAGTATAGCTACTTCAAAGAAAAACACTCTAAATGTCTCCCAATCAAAACCTGCAATACAAGCCGGGCGTGGTGGCGCACGCCTATAATCCCAGCACTCGGGAGGCAGAGGCAGGTGGATCGCTGTGAGTTCGAGGCCAGACTGGCCTACAAAGCGGGTCCAGGATAGCCAAGGCTACATAGAGAAACCCTGTCTCGAAAAACCAAAAAAAAAAAAAAAAAAAAAAAAAAAAAAAAAAAAAACCTGCAATACCTCAACAACCTGACCTCATGAAGAAACACTCATGGAAGTGTGTCGCCATCATTAGAGACTGACTGCCCTCTACCAGCAAAACCCAAGGCCAATCTTAGCTAATTAAAATAAGTTATTTCCTTGCTCATGTGGCATTTTCAATAAAACTTGGGCCTGTGGTGTCTCTGCAACTCCATAACAAGAGACAGATGGGGTGACTGTCTTCAGGTTCATGCCCTCTGTGAGTTCGAGGCCAGCTTGGTCATGAGATGGGTTCCAGGATGGCCAGGTCTGTTACACAGAGAAACCCTGTCTTGAAAGACCAAGAAGAAAGTCTTTTTGTATAGACAAAGATCTGAGAACACAGAAGACAAGAGACATGCACCAGAGCACACAGCAGGCCGGTGGGAGTCTCCCACTGACTTCTGGGTCTCTGCAGATGGAACTTATTTTCTGTGCACCTCTCCCCGTCAGGAATCAGCATCCTGTTAAGTGGAAAAGTAGACGTCAGTAGGACCACAGGTTTAGGGTACTGTGTACCAACATGCCACAGGGTGGGCACACCTAAGGCACTCAAGTTGGAAGGTTTGGTGGGCTCTCCAGTTCTATGTTGTCCATGAGTGTACAGTGATCTCAAAGGCAGGGGCCACAGCCCGGGAACGAGTGGCCTGTGGATGAGCATCCTCAGCAGGTGACTCCTCAAGCTGATTTCCCCACACTCGGCACCCAAAACCTCATATGCCTGAGTCAGGCAGCACACAGTGTGAATTCCTGGGGCACAGGGACATGCCAGATTAGAGGGCACAGCTATCCTGGCTTGAGAGGAGACAGGGCTGGGGAGGAGACGGGAGAGAAAAAGAGGGAAAGACAAATATAGAGAAAGATGTTGTGAGCCATGTAGACTCAAGTCTTGGCTTTATTCCTTGGCATTAAAGAAATAATTAGAAAAACCCACACAGTGTCTTAACACGATTTCTACTATTTTAAAATTGCTCTTTAAGATTCTCTCTGTCTCTCTCTCTGTCTTTGTCTCTCTCTGTCTCTGTCTCTCTGTTTCTGTCTTTCTGTCCCTGTCTGTCTGTCTGTGTGTTTGCATGTGTGCATGCATGTGTGCACTGGCTGGGATTATAGCTCCATGCCATCACTCCTGACTTTTTATGTGGTGCTGGGGATCCAAATCAGGTCTTTGTGCTTGCATAGCAAGCACTTTCCAGTTGAATCTGTCTCCACAGCTCCCAGTGTTGCAGTAATATCTTGTGTTAGGGGCACTCAAGGTTTATCTACTTCTATCCTTGCATAATGTCAGGAGGAAGATGCAACGTTGGCCACCTTTACAGCTGAGGTAACTGAGATCCCATTCCGCACGAAGTACAGCCTGACTTCTTTGCTCATGTTTCTTAGTTACTATACTGTCTTGTCTACCTCGGTCTCACATTACGGATAAAATGCATTGGGTATGGTCATCTGCCTGATGGGACATTCATAGGAAGTTGCAGAGTAGAGATTTGAAATTAGGTCCTGCCTACTTTTCTCTCTCTCTCTCTCTCTCTCTCGGTTTTTTGAGGCAGGGTTTCTCTGTGTAGCCTTGACTGTCCTGGACTCACTTTGTAGACCAGGCTGGCCTCGAAATCACAGCGACCCACCTGCCTCTGCTTCTGCCTCTGCCTCCCAAGTGCTGGGATTAAAGGTGTGCACCTTGGGTGGGGATTTTTCAGAAGCAAGTTCTCTCCAGAGACCTCATACATGAGTTGGTTACATTTATCCACAAGGGAAAAGAAACTGGACTAGTGAGAATCAATTCCCAAAGTTGCCCTCTGACTTCCATATGTATGCTATGGCATACACGCACACAGCATATACACATAATAATAAGTAAAATAAAATAAAATTTCAAACAACAAAAAGGGACACCAAAGGCACTAATACAACTGTGTACTGAAAACTCATTAAGACGGCCAGTGAGATGGCTCGGCAGACAAAAGCACCTGCTACAGGAACTTGATGACCTGAGTTCAGTCCCTGAAACCTGCCGTGGAAGGAAAGAACCAACTCCCACAAATTGTTTCCTCCCCTCCAAACATGTAATACAGCATGTGTGCACCCACATTCATGCATGTAGGCACACAAACATCATACACAAAGACAATAAATAAAATAATTTTAAATGGTTAAGATGGCTTAGAGCCCACCAATAGACAAATGAATAAAGAAAAAAAAATCCCCTTTTGCACATGCATGTGGGCACAAGTGTGTACATCTGTGTGCATGGGCACACACACACACACACACACACACACACACACACACACTCACATGCCACACATGATGAAGTTCTATTCAACTCTAAACATGATTCAGTTTGTCATTTGAAGAAACGTGGATGCATAGCGACGTGGAATGAAAAACAAGCTGTGGATTCACCCAGCTGTGGAATCTAAAAGAGGTGAGCTAAGAGGATTAGGGAACACATTCTAGGGAGAACCTGCGGGAGAGGAAGATGGCGGAGGGGAGGATGGGGAGAGATGGGGGTTATACAGAAGGTTATGGCCAGATGGCAGGAGTACGCTCTGATACGTCACAGAGGCCGATGACAGTCTGCCATGTTGTGTCTTTCAATACCAAGTGGCTAGAACGCTACCTTCTCAAGGAAACGATAGATGGGTGACCTGAGCAGCCCGTGTGCTGATCACATGATTTATGAGTGTGCAAAGATGTCAGGCAACAACTGGAGTTTGAAAGTGGTTGAAACAATAAATACTGGGGGCAGAAAGATGGCTCAGCTCTGCAAAAGGCATTGGCTGCACAAGCCCGGTGACCTGAGTTCAGTCGTCAGAACCCATGGAAAGGGAGGGAGAGGGCAGATTCCACAGAGTTGTCCTCAGGCCTCCAGCTACTCACAGTGGCCCACACCTTACAGGCAATGAAAGTAGAATTAGAAGGTGGCAGCTGTCATGTGTGTCGACCATAACTAAAACATGAGAAGATGAGAGCTCTAAAGACTCCCCCTTGTGGGGGAGCAACGCACCCTCATCTGTTTCCGAGATTCCGATTCTTCAGTGTCCACTGGCAGCTCTTGAGCCAACCTATGGCTTCGGCGTCTCCACAGCTCCCAGGACCTTACGTCTTCGGTGGTTTTCTGTTCCTGTGTTTCTCCACGGCTACCATTTTCTCCTGCCTCTAGTCAAGTCAACCGTCCTTAGAGGGAAATCAGATAGGATTGCCTTTAGTTCCCTGGAGTTTGTCCCTCAGATGGAGAGTTGCCTGTGGGGAGACCAAACAGGATCTGAACTGTGAAGATGTGTACATAAAAGGACTGAGCTGTAGGCTCAATTTCCTTAACAAATATAGTTTATGACGAACTTATTAACTGAGTGTATATCACTTATAACCTGACTAACCAAAATAATAGGAAAAGGAGATTAAAGAATACAATAACGAAACCGTAAGGATATCAGTTCCGAGGAATGAGTTTCCTGGCATAATCAGCAGGATTTCTTCTGCTGGAACCTGGAGTAACCAGAACCTAGAACCTCAGCAGGAGCCGGAGCCCCAGAGCCTTCCCTTGAGCAGTTCTTTCTAGGAGCATCTCGAAGTGGAGCAATGAACAGCCAAAACTACCCCAAGTCTCCAAAGGCCCCGCCTCCAGTTCTGGGCTCATTTATATATCTCCTTCCAGAGTCTGTTCACGGATCTTTTCAGCTGACAACAATCAAGCTCCCGTATGAGGTGGTTGGTCTTCTAGTGGATTAACCTCACCTGTTCTCTCATAAGACCGTTCCAATCCCGCACTTGGGATCATAACAAAAATAGGTTCACTGAGCCGGGAGGTTTACGACAATCTCAATAAAGAACTGAGCTGACGCCACAGGCTTCTTTGGTCCTCAGTGTTTATACAAGTGGGTCAGTTTCTATGCCTTGACACTGAACATGAGGTACCACTTGCTGAGCATGGCCTCAGGTGAGGCGGTTGTCTTTCACTAAGGATGGCTCCCAGAGATTCAGTCAGCTGAAATCTATTGGCCACTCACTCACCCAGCAGCAGAGGCCACCCCAATTTCCATCCTGAGAGGAAAGTATCCAAAGCATCTCCAACTGATAGGGTAAGCACCACTTGGTATAGCAGTCCACAGGGACACCTCAGCTGCTCCCTGTCTTCACTGCTCTGTCCAAGGTGGCTCTGTTGTGCTCTTGGTCCCATCAGATGCAGCTATGACTTCAGGCCCTGTGATCCAGAGCAGAGCAACTATATACAAAGTCAGTTCAAAGCTTTGCTCGGAGTCAGCTGGAGGCACAGCAGAGCGGTGAAGCACCCTGGGTTCTTTACTACAGCTGTGGTGCCTCCAGCCTGTCCGGTGTAATCCTTCTTACTCAAGATCTGTTGATCCAGTTGAGTCATCTTCATGTGGCACGCTCATCTCCTCTCCTCTCCACAGCCACTCCTCTTGGTGTGTCATCCAGTTTTGAAAGGTCAGTAATCAGACACTGGGAAAGAGTCCCCAGAGAGGAGATGTGTCAGTTGATTCAACCAGTGTGTCATACATGCTCCTCTCATTCTGAAGCATTCATGCAAATAACAATTATTATTATTATTGTTGTTGTTGTTGTTGTTGATTTGCCTGTTAAGTCTAGGTCTCTCTTTCCTCTCTACCATGAGCTGAAAGCAGAGATGAAGATACCTATATTCTGCACATACCAATATATATATACAATACATATACCAATATAGCTATATAGCCAAACTCTCTTTCCTCTCTCCCTGGTTCAGCACAGACCTGGCTGGCAGAGCTCCATGGTGGAGTGCCCATGCCTCCCTTTCCCTTAATTGATTTCCAAATCCAGCCTCCCAAGATGGTGCCTTGGCTGGCTTTCAAAGTTCAGCCTCCAACCCTAATTTAATGCTTCCCCCGGGAGCTGAGAACTCCCACCCACTAGTTGGCACCTGGCTGACTCTCTCATCCTGCTAATATCAATCTTTTGTGTATTCGCATGTGCGGACTGTGCCAAGCCTGTCTGCCAGAGAGTCCTCACCTACACCAGTGTGAGAATTTAGGGGGCCCAGGCATTGCCCAGATGAAGATTACCAGCCACAGGACTTTCTCCATCAGACCCAGGACGCAGAAGGCCCTGCCTACAAACAGCCCGTAGATGCTAAGAGCAGGCTGGATGATTCAGAATCGGCTTCGTTTTGCCCAGACAGCCTTGTGATGAGCCTTGGAGAACATTTCCAGCTCCTCCTATCGAGGTTGGGTTGAGGACTCTATTCTTGGGGCACACAACTTGCCCACACTGCACTGGCAAATGCATGTGATTGGTTTTGCGCTATTCCCTTCTGGGCACGAGTCAGTTTCTGCTATAACCAACACTGAAATAGAAGGTTACAAAAACTCAAACCCCCTTAGCAGGGTTAGCCCTTGGCTGCGTAGTGACATGGGAAGCACATTTCTATTTTTATTTTTTGGTCCACATCTTATATTTCCAAGTCAGTTTCTTTTAACCCACGCTAATAATCCTTGAGCTAGTCAAATCGCTTCAGGTAAGCCCAGCCTCCCAGGCTTGCTGGCTCAGGCTGCTGGTGGCACAAAGGCAGCTCCTTGAAGATAAACACGCAGATGATTCAGGCTCATGACTTGGGCCTCTTCCCGCGGACACCCATGTCTTATAGGAGTCCTTCATGCGTGCCACACAAGTCCCACCAGGCTGACTTCACTCAAATCTTTTCTTTGAAATGGGCCTCCTGCAATCACTGTGAAGGTAAGCTGTTCTCTGTGCTATTGCTGCAGGTCTTCCAGAACAGCTCTGAGCCCCTGGTGCCTCAGTGGGCACATGGAGCAGCTTATCTTGTAAATACACCTCAGTCCCCGCAGGGTGCAGGCAGTGAAGAGCAGTTCATGGCCCAGCCTCGAATTCAGGTCAACACTCAGGCTCTCAGAGCAGCTCTCCTTATGCCCGGACCTTCCCAGCCAAGCACAGATGTCTTCCTTACTAGAGCCCGAGCCACCGAACACATGAACGGTCTAGCATCACATGCCTCAAAGCTCATGAGCCCTTGTATGCGACAATCACTGGGGCTCTGCATATACATCCATGTTGTCCTTGGTGCTCAGAAGAGCCCGTGGAGCCATGGGAAGGGGCAGGGAAGAGGCCCTGGCTCAGGTGCCGACTCACCAGTCCATCAGTCAGGCTCCCTAAGCTGCTTCCAGAGATGCATAAGTGCCATACGGTAGACAGGATGGAGCTAGATGCCAGACCAATAGCAGCAACAGTAATGACATCATGGGCAACGACAAAATAATCAACTAGCAACAGATGGGAGGGAAGTGTTCCAGTTACGCCTGGGAACTGTTCGTGGCACGAACTGTCGAGGTCTTAGCTGGTCAAACCAAACCCAGTCCCACTAGCCAAAACGTAACAAGGGTGGCGTCACCAAGCCAGAAACATGAGCCAATCCGTTCTACTGTCCAGCAAAACAATCCCTTGGGGGAAGTGGTGGCCCGGGTAGCAGTTTCCAAACGTCACCCTTACTCACGTCAGAGCCTCTTCTGCTCATTGGTGCGGAGTGGGCCAGAAGCCGGGAAGCAGATGAAACGGCCCTTTGCTTGTTGCTTTCTCTTATTAATGGACTGTTCTGGGGTCTGTTTATACTTCTTGCTTCCACAAAATCACAATGCTTTACACAAAGGGAGCAGATGGTGATGGAGGCTTGAGATCCCGGCCGAATTGCGTCTCGCGAAAACGGTGCTAGCGGAGCCTTGTCTTGGATGTAAGGAACTTGAATCTAATTGAGGGGTTGGTTGTTCCAATTCTGTGTAACTATGTGTTTCTTTGTCTGTGTTTTTCCTCCTCAAATTGGATGCTTCTCTTTGAGTGCCTGTCAAATACCTCCTTTGGGAATCCAAGCAGAGTAATGAAGACTGGGTTTTAAAGATGTAGTTTTGTGGGAGTGATGCTTCTAAGATTCGCCGTCCCCTGTGCAGCCTCCTATTGAAGCACCCTGGTTGTTGTACGACCTGGCTGCACATGGCGGGGCAAGGACTTGTATTTGGGGTTCATAAGGTGGCCTTGGTGGTAATCTTGCCTCACAGTGAATCATGGTTGCTTTGCCCAGTAAGGCTCACTTTCTGAGACTTCTGAACTTGAGACACACCCAGAGGGGGTGAGATGTAAGCTCTCACATGCAGGAGGCTTATATCCTTTTCCTCCATCAGTGTTGTCTGTCACAGGACCAGATGAGCATAAGACAAATGCTTAAGGCTAAATCAAGGCAAGGTCCTCGCTGTAGGGAGATTTATAAGTGGATCTGCCTCTGTCTTCCTATTGGAAGGTCCCCTGTCTTCCCTACTTTGTCATTTTCACCACTATTATTATTTGGTGGGTTTTGAGGCAAGGCCATTATTATAACCTAGGCTGGCCTGGAACTTGTGAAGCCAAGGGTGGCATTGAGTTTGCAATCCTCCCGTCCCAGCCCCTCAGTTCTGGGATTACAGATGCAACCCACGGGCACAGCTGTTGTTATTTCAGGTCAGCTCCAGTTTTTAGACAGAATTTAGGCTCTTAGGGAAGCTGAGTGGAAGGAGTACATTTTCCACACGGCCCCGCCCCCAACATGCACAGCTTCCCATCAGCAGCTCCTAAAGCACCCACCTCAGCCTTCTCTCTTGTTGCCTACCTCTGCGTGTTGATAAATGTGGGACGACATGAACTCACTATCATAATATCACACAGCGAATCTTACTGGCTCTTTAATCCTCTGTGCCATGTGTGTTCAGCCCCATCTCCTTTCCGCCTTGGGCAATGACTGGTTCTTTCCTGAATGTCACACAATGAGACTCATATAAAATATGGCCTTTCCTGATTGGCTGTATGCATGGCTTGAAAGCTTGTGTCTTTTTGGTATTGACTAATATTCCATTCTATGGATGTACTATGGATTTTTATTTACCTACAGTAGGGCATCTGAGTGGCTTCCAAATTTGGGCTATTGTAGGGGCCGTTACTATAATGGTTATTTGTATGGGCATAAGTCTTCAATTTTGCGGGTTGACACCACGATGTATGACCGCTGGACCACATGGGAGGAATATGTTTACACTTGTAAGAAGCCTGCAACTGTTTCCACAGGGCCTGTGTGATTTGTACCATTAGTGAACCAGAGCCCCAGGTGCTACCCATCCTCTTCTCCTTTAGTGTTGTCACTGTTTCAACTGTTCTCATAGGTGTGCCATCACAACAGGTGTGCCATCATGACAGGTGTGCTATCACAACAGGTGTGCCATCATGACAGGTGTGCCATTATAACAGGTGTGCCATCACAACAGGTGTGTCATCACAACAGGTGTGCCATTATAACAGGTGTGCCATCACAACAGGTGTGCCATCATGACAGGTGTGCCATCATGACAGGTGTGCCATCATGACAGGTGTGCCTCATGACAGGTGTGCCATCATGACAGGTGTGCCATTATAACAGGTGTGCCATCATGACAGGTGTGCCATCATGACAGGTGTGCCATCACAACAGGTGTGCCATCATGACAGGTGTGCCATCACAACAGTGTGCCATCATGACAGGTGTGCCATCACAACAGGTATGCCATCATGACAGGTGTGCCATTATAACAGGTGTGCCATCACAACAGGTGTGCCTTCACAACAGGTGTGCCATCACGACAGGTGTGCTATCACGACAGGTATGCCATCATGACAGGTGTGCCATCACAACAGGTGTGCCTTCACAACAGGTGTGCCATTATAACAGGTGTGCTATCACGACAGGTATGCCATCATGACAGGTGTGCCATCAAACAGGTGTGCCTTCACAATAGGTGTGCCTTCACAACAGGTGTGCCATCACGACAGGTGTGCCATTATAACAGGTGTGCCATCACAACAGGTGTGCCATCATGACAGGTGTGCATCACAGCAGGTGTGCCATCACAACAGATGTGCTATCACAACAGGTGTGCCATCACGACAGGTGTGCCATCACAACAGATGTGCATCACAACAGGTGGCCATCACGACAGGTGTGCCATCACGACAGGTGTGCCATCACGACAGGTGTGCCATCACGACAGGTGTGCCATCATGACAGGTGTGCCATCATGACAGGTGTGCCATCATGACAGGTGTGCCATTGTAATAGGTGTACCACCCTAACCCCTGATGGCATGTGAGACTGCATGCCTCTCCGCATGCTGTTTGCTGTGCATACCTTTGGTGAAGTGTCTGTTTATGCCCATGTTTTAATTGGATTGTCCATTTTCTTTGTGAGTTTATGTGCGTGTGTGTGGCTATGTGAGTGTGATACATCACATATGTGTGTGGGTGAGCATGCTTCTATGCACATACTAGCAGGGCCAGAAGGAGGGTTCTGGGTTGTATCCTGTCATATAATTCTCTGTCACAATCCCTTGCGACAGTCTCTCATGAAGACTCTGAGCTATGTTCACAGCTAGCAAGCCCAGTGATCATCGTGATTTGGCCCCCACAGCGCTGCAGTTGCAGCCATACCCAGCTCTCTGGGTGAGTGCAGTGGCTCCAAACCTACGTCATCTCGTCGTCACATTATGTCATCATGTCACCACGTCATCACGTCACATATCATCACGCTTGAGCAGCAGTTGCTCCTGTCCTGAAGCCACCTTCTTGGTTCTCATGGTTTTATTTTTTGTTGACTTTTATAAAATGCATATTTTTGTGTGCCAAGCCTGTTAATAGTGCCTTTTCAAGGTATGTTCTCTCCGTGTCTGCTCTTCTCTTGCAGTTGCCTCTCCTATATTTCTAGGCTCTGTCTTCCCAGGCAGCATGGCATGGTGCACACATGTCCTGAACGGAGGGGCATCTGGCCCAGCTTGGCTCCAGCCTTTGTACTTTCTCAGGCAATCGGACCATTCTAACTCAGTGACCTCATCTGTGAACCCTAGAGAGCTGTTGTGAGGAGGAGCTAGAGCTGTCCTAGGACATAGTGAGTAATTCTTAGTCATCGCCACTGGTGCTATGTCTTTTTGCATAACTTAGGCCCAACCACAAATTCACTCTCAACTTCTACCTTTTCCCTTCGCTCCTTTGGAGGCTTACCACCTCCTCCTTTTTCAGGATTTTTGTCCTTCTCTGTCCCTCTCCTAAAGTGCTTTCCTCTCAGGATGCTTATGGCTTGCTCTCCCAGTCATCTGTATTTTATAAGAGCTCACGGATGCTCTCCCAGAGAGAGGTGGGCAGTGGATGAACTGTAAGGGGTGAGGGGGGGGGGTCAGATTTCATGAGACTGGACAGGACAGGAAGCTATAGGCTCAGAGAATGCTTCTGTGGTATTCCTGGGAGTGTGTGGCAAGACTCAGGGGATGCTGGTGGTGCCCCAGGGGGCCGTCGTACCTTCCAACTGCCAGGTAGTCCCAGGCCCAAGCATGCTGTGGAAATGCAGACAGAAGTTGAGAGTGCCCTGTGGCACCCACTTGTCTTAGGGTTTACATTGCTGTGTGAAGTCACCATGACTAAATTTATTTCAGTTCACAGTTCCACAGCACAGTCCATCACGGAGGGAAGTCAGGGCAGGAACCTGGAAACAGGAACTGAAGCCGTGGAGGGCTGCTTGGTGGCTTGCTTCCCATAGCTGCTCTCCTGTTTTCCTGTATCACCTAGAATCGTCAGTCCATGGTCATAGGTCACAGAGAACTTCCAGTGCAGGAGAGTCTGCAAAAGAGCTCACCTTCAGTTCCCAAAAGGTTAGGAGAGAAGCAGAGGTCATGGAGGACAGAGACACGGAAGAGAGGGTTGGAAAGAAGGAATCTGTAGCAACCGGATTATCCTGCATTGCCACAGACAAGGACACACTTAGAGCTGGGCTACCCCACCTCAGTCACAATTCCTGAAAATGCAATACAGACTGGCATGAAGGCCAATCATATGGAGGCATTTTCTCGATTAAGATTTGTTCTTTCTATGTGGCCCTACCAGTGTCAAGTTGACATTAAAAAAGTCCAGCAGCACACCACCGCACCGATGTTGGGACAGAAACTCTTTGATGCCTGCTGTAATATGGGACTCTATTTCCTCTGTAGCCACCAAGGTAGCAGAGGTGAACTTCATGCTGCCTCCTGGTGATGGGGACTCAGAGTTGGAGGGAAATTGAGTAATAACGTCAGTTTATAACCATAACATATAGAAAGTGGTGTTTCCCTCACCTCTGACTTTGGACTTAGGAACTGCACAAAATACATACATTTCTAAGCGTGTCCTTGTTGGTGGCAATGCAGAAGAATCCGGTCTCTACAGATTCCTTCTTTCCAACCCTCTCTTCCCCGTCTCTGCTTTCCTTGAGGCTGGCTTCTCTCCTAACCTTTCAGGAACTGAGAGTAAGTTCATTCTCAGACTCTCCTGTACCGGAAGTTCTCTGTTGTCCACAGGACCTGGCTACTGGAACATCTGGTCACCTCTGTCCATCATCCAGAGCAGTCATTTCTGGTTCTCTTCTGGTTTTGGTTTGTGGCTGGGATTCTTTTTCCTGGCGCTTTACAGTTGCATAGCTCCGACCACTGCACTGGGAGAGAGTGACCTTTACTCTCCGACCTCCCTGCAGTCTTGCCTCTCACGAGGTGATGGCAACGTCAGCATGTTCTAGGTTGATCAAGACTCATCCAACCTCCTTTACTTCCCCCAAAGGCCGGGGCAGTCCTGGAGCAGGAAACAAGCTTCTGTCGTTAAAGATGAGTGAGATTTAGGCCTGCTTCCCAGCCGCTGTGACCCCTATCTTGATTGGCTCCCACACCCAGCCCTTTGTAGACGCCGCTCCCAAGCTGTTGAAACCAAAAGAGACCTCCCAAACAATGGCATCAGCATATCTTTACAGACAAAATATTTTGTCTTGAAAAACATGTCGACAGGGAAAGTGGGCATTGCTATATTTAGATCATGAAGCAAATGCACTGTTTTGGTGTTCCGGCAGATAAACACTCTCGGAAACACGTTCAATTGAACTGCTCCAACTACTGCCTGGTTGGAAGTGTTAACACAAGTTAACTGCTTCCTTCTTCGCGTTGCGTGAGTGTGTTCGATTGCTCAGTTACAGAGAACAGTGCTGGATCGAGTTCACAGAACTAACAAGTTGTACGAGGACACAGTGAGGGCAGTAGCATGGGCCTTTAGCTTCCACGTCTCCTCTTGTTGACCAGAGCATCGCGTGGCTTTGCACATTCTAGAATGCTCCCGGGGTCTCTCCCATCACCGCAGCTGCCGGAGGTTCCACAGACTGCACATTTATCTCTTACTAGGTTTTCACTACGTTACCATCATCTGCTTTATTCCTTCACTATCTGATTACGTATTTTCGTTCCTGGGATGTGTTTTTCTGACTACGCCATGCCTCTCAACTTGTATTTGTCAGAATCCCTGTAAGGGACAGACATGAAGGTACAGTTCACGGGTAGAACATTTGCTCAAGTGATGGGTACTCTTGACTGCCGCAGAGATTTAGGGTCCCGTGGAAACAGATCCCTTGGCATACCTGTGAAAGTGAGGTAGGAAGGCTCCCCGTAAATGCGGGCAGTGCCATTCTGTGGGTGGGTCCCAGGCTGAGCGGAAAGGAGAAAAGGAGCTAAGCACCTGCCTTCATTGCTCTCTGCTTCCAGACGGGCACTGCTTGAATAGCCTCCTCCTGCTCCCGCCACTGTGATGGGCTGTCCCTGGTCTGGAAGTCAAAACAAATCTTTCTGTCCTCAAGTTGCTTTATCAGATATTTTACTGCAGCACAAGTGACCAATACACTAGTGTGAATTAAGCTCTAAAAAATAAAAGAGGGCTGGCAGGAGGGAGAAAGGGAGAGAGGGAGGGAGGGAGAGAGGGGAAAGGAGGGAGAGAGAGGGGGACGGAGGCTTTAACGCTGCATTGGCCTGGAGAGCTGAAGGGAACACTGCTACAGTGCTTCACCTAAGAAATTACAAAGTGTTAATTGTCCACATTGGGGGGAGTTGATGGTTGAGATTATGGAGAACAGGGTATTTTCTACTCCAGAACCTTCGCTGACACCATGCCCGTTAACCATCCAAGAGAATCTTCCTCCCAGAGACAATAATGCTCATTTTTCCTCTTTCTTCCTTCGAACAAGAGTCTCGTAACTTTTGGTTGATACTTTTGATAGAATAATGGATTTGACATCACACCAGCTACATGTGAAACATTGGGCAAGCCACTTAGATGAGAAAGAACCCTGAGACTTCACATTGAGTTCTTGTGACATCGTGTGGGAAACAGCTCTCATGGGGTACAGACCCAGGGAGCCCCAATTGGCTGGTTTTCCCTGACGTTAGCATAGCATAGCCCAGTGGTTAGACAGGAAGCGCTGGGGGTATGCAGCTGGGCATAGCTGGTTTCCCGATTTCCATCCCTTGCTAACTTTGGGCGACTCCCTTGGAGTCTGGGTGTTCCTCATCCAATGCTCTCTCAGCCCCGCCTCTATTCCTCACCACCCCCTGGCCTCCCTGCTTCTGTCTGGAGTTCACACAGAACTGGAATAAGCCCTGTGATGTTTTTCTTGTTTCTCCCATTCCATTCTTTCCCTGTTTCCTCTCCTCTCTAGATCCCAGATCACCTTGCTTCACGGCAAGAGCTCCTAACTTCTATCTCGTGCCAGTCTCATCCTTTCTTTCTGTCTTCTGCTTATTTCTGGTGGACCTGGGCTCTTTTGCACGATGGCTCCATCACCTTTCTCCCTTCCTTCCTCTGTTCCCTCCAGATCCCTCCTTGTCCGTGATGCCTTTTCACAGTACCAACCACGCCATTACGGTAAAGCCGATGATGTCCTTATTAAGTTTTTGTACCAAGCACTTTATGCGGATTGTTTAACTTTATCTTTTATCACCCACAAGGCAGAGAAGGGATTCTCTTAATCCTTTGGCTTGGGGAGAAAGCGACTCACTCACAATTGCATAGACAGCCGGTAGCAGAAATAGAATTAAAATCCTGTCACACTCGGTCTTTGCATTGAGCTCCTGTTGCTTTAAACCGATGTCAGGGCTTATGACTTCAAGTTCTCTGTTTTAATTTCCTCTGCTGTGATAGGTAGCATCAGCCATCTTAGTTACTTCCTGTTACTATGGTGAACCATCATGACCAAGGCAACTTGTAAAGGAAGCATTAACTGGGGGCTTGCTTACAGTTTCAGGGGGTGAGTCTATGACCATCATGGCGGAGAACATCGAGCAGCAGCGAGAGAGAGAGAGAGCGAGAGAGAGAGAGAGCGAGAGAGGAGAGACGAGAGAGAGACAGAGAGAGAGAGAGAGACAGAGATGAGGAGAGAGAGAGAGAGAGAGAGGACAGAGAGACAGAGACAGAGACAGAGACAGAGACAGAGACAGAGACAGAGACAGAGACAGAGACAGAGACAGAGATAGAGACTGGGCCTGGCCTGGGCTTTTGAAATACCAAAGCCTGGCCCCAGGGACAGACTTCCTCACCAAAGGCCACACCTCCTAATCTTTACCAAACACTTCTACCAAGTGGGTGCCAAACATCAAATATATGAGCCCATGGGGGGCAATCCTCACTCATCCTACCCCATCAGTCCTGTTATTTTTATTTACCTCTGCTTTTTAGATACCTCCCTTTCCTAAGACTTCCCTCCCTCTCCCTGTCCCATCTTCCCTCTGCCTCCTTTCCCTCCATCTTCCCCTTACCTGTTCTTCCTCTTCTCATCTTTCCCTTCTCTGGCATAGCCCTGTGTAGCCCAGACATGGCTCAACCTGACAGTCTTCGTATTCCCGCCTCCTAAGTGCTGGGTGTAGAGGAGCAGGCCGCCACAGCCAGTGCTTTGTCTGCTTCCTTCTTGACCCCGAGACCTCGGGTGGTTTGTTGGGCTTTGGTTCCTATGACTGCTCTGTCTTTTACCCTGGTGACACATTGAGACATTGTTCATCCACATACTTAGGGTGGATGTAGGGCTGCTCTCAACTGAAAATATTCTGGGTTTAGAGACTTGGACGTACTGGGCCCCAGAAAGTGTAAGCCCTTCTCCTGTTACCTAACCCATGCCTGGTAATGGCAGCAAAAGTTCCAGGAGTGGTTCACGTACTGGTGATCACAGGTCTACCATACTAGTCTCTCCATCTAAGACAGTGAAGTGCTCTGAGAGGCCGGGTCTAGGTCCCACGTCTAGCTCACTCTTTGAGTCGAAAGGCTCCGTCACCCTTAGTATATGTAGTGGAAACAGCAGAGAGCTGTCTTAGTCAGGGTTTCTATTGCTGTAACAAAACACCATGAGCAAAAAAACAAGCTGGGAGGAGAGGGTTTATATGGCCTACATTTCCACAGCACTACTGCTCATCAAAGGCAGTCAGGGCAGGAACTCCAATACAAGGCACCTGGAGGCACAGATGCAGTGGCCACGGAGGGGTGCTGCTTACTGGCTGGTCCCTTATGCCTTGTTCAGCCTGCTTCCTTATAGAACCCAGGACCACAGCCCAGGGATGGCACCACCAGCAATGGGCTGGGCCCTCCTCTCTCAATCACTAATTAAGAAAATTTCCCTACAGGCCTGTTTACAGCATGATCTTATGGAGACATTTTAAAAATTGAGGCTCCCTCCTCTCAGATGACTTTGGGTTCTGTGAAGTTGACATAAAACTATCCAACGTGAGAACCGTCTTCTCACAGAAAGCCAAGGTGATATTTCCAAAAGAACAAGACCCCAGGCAGGCAAAGCAAGGAACGGTCTGCTGAGCAAAGCAGGTGGGTGGGACTGGAGATGTTCCGCACTTTGTGCCTGGTGAGTGCATCGACAACAGACACAGGAAGTGCCTCCATTGCCGGCTGAGGGAAGCCCTGTAAGCAGGGAGAATACATTCCGGGCAGGTGGAGTGTGCACCGAGCATGCTTTGTCTACTGTGCACTTTTGCTGTGGGGCTGTTCTTCCAGATGAGTATTGAAGGATCTGGAAACTTCCCAGTATGGAGACGACAACACTATCCTTGTGATCCTTCATGTGGGCCTCTCACTCCCACTGAAGCCGAACCTGCCCTCAGCCTCCTCATCTCTGCACAAGGAGCCCCACCCAGAGAAGATGGGGCCTTCCTCCTTCACCCCTCAAGGCTTACTCTCTCCTTCCGTCCTCGGACCTTGCTGTCCTCCTGAGAGAGTGCCTTTCCATCTGCGAGGCTGAAGAACAGCTAGGAGGCCCATGAGTAAGCACTTCTGTGGGCAAAGCGACTTCTGTCCAGCCAGGCCTAGAGTTCGCTTATCTCTCCCTGAGTCAACGAGACTTTGTCTGTAGACTTTTCTGCTACGTCCCTCCAGAGAGAAGTAACTGCCTTTAAGTAATTGCTGAAGGAAGCATAAACCAGGGAAATTTGATTTGAGCACGCAATTTTGAATCAGGAAATCCTCCTATACTAACCAAAGCAGCTGAGTGTGGCAGATTTGTGTCTTATAGATTATTATTTTTTTAATCTCAGGGTCTTCAGAATTGAGATTTTGCTGCAGCAGCTCTGACCACTCTAGGCCCTGCACTTTGCCTGTGTCCTGTTTTAGTGGGTCACTAGGGGAAAGCCTGCTAACTGCCAGACTTGTGTTTGGTAAATTATGTGTCTAACTTATATCTTTAGAAAGAAAAAAAAAATGCTCGAGTCCCTAAACAGTGTTCTAGTATAGTCTTTAAGAGGATAATTTAAAACCAAGGAGGAGTTTGGGGGTCATTTAGTTCAGTGTTATCAATGAGAGACTTGGCAGCCAGTCTTTTCTTTTTCATTTGCCGTGAGTGGCTCAAAGGGATCATTTTATGGTCACAGAGTCAGGAGGCTGGTCATATTGCATCTGCACTCAGGGAACAGGAAGTAGGGCTAGGCTATACACCTTCAGGACCGTATCTCCCCTCCCCCCCTCCTGCCACCCCACCCCCACCTGCCAGTGATCCCTGTCCTTGGGTGTGGCTCCGCCTCCTCCTGAAGGTTCCACAGCCTCTCCCAACAGCAGCTCCATCTGTTGGTTCAGACACATGAGCCCATGGGGAAGTTTCACATTCAAACTGGCAGGAGTTTCTGAGACTTGGGAAAGTCCTGAGTTTTGCTTCAGGCGCAGAGGTGGTTGGCTTTCAGCTTGCTTACTGGAGAGCCGCCGGTGGGCCACAGTTCACAGTCTTTTCAAGGTGCTCTCGGCCAAGTGAGGCTCTCTCGACTGATGACAGAAGCTCAAGGGAGAGCAACCAAGCTACGTTTTCAACCCCCTTTGGACACAGGCCAAGAGCGTTCCCGTGGCCATCAGTCAACCATCATAGGCTTTATATACGTCACCCACTGGGGAGCCCATGAGCAGGCAGGACTCATCTTTGTAAATTAGTAACATAGTGAGTTTCACCTTGTGTTGGCAGAATTACAAATGTGGAAACTGAGGAAATAGTTGAAGCTTCTTGGATCCACTTACTCTCTTTCTAGGGTGCCACTTGTGATGACTGAGGGCGCCACCTATGATGACTGAGGCAAATTTACACAGTGATAAAAGCTCATGTTGTGGAGTCCCTACATGTCACATCCAATGATCAATTAGATCTTTTATACCATGTCTTTGAAATCTTACTTTTTAAGTAGGATTTAAGAAATTAAGAATTTATTTATATTATTTAATTAATTTATTCAGATTACATCTCAATTGTTATCCCATCCCTTGTATCCCCATGTTCCTCCCTCCCTCCCACTTTCATCCTTTTTCCTTCCCCTCTGTCTGTGACAGAGGGGGACCTCCTCCCCCACTATATGGTCATAGGCTATCAAGTCTCATCTTGGTAGTCTGCTTATTCTTTCTCTGAATGCCACCAGGCTTCCCCACCATGAAGAAGTGGTCAAATGTGGGGCACTAGAGTTCATGTCCGAGTCAGTCCCCACTCTCTACTCAACTGTGGAGAATGTCCTGACCATTGGTTAGATTTGAGTAGGGGTTCAATGTTTACTGCAAGTATTCCTTGGTTGGTGCAGTAGTTTGAACAGAATTCCTGGGTCCAGATCCACCTGTCATGATGTTCTTCTTGTAGGTTTCTAGGACCCTCTGGATCCTTCTATTTCCCCATTCTCCCATACTTCTCTCACCTAGAGTCTCAATAGGATGTCCTCACAACTATCCCAATCTCCTGGTAAGTGAAGACTTTCAGGGGACATGCCTCTTGGACTAGTGTCCAACTATAAGTAAGTATAAAATCAAGAATTTCTTAATGAGGTCCTGGGACCTCTTGACAGGACTCAAGAAGGACCTTTAAGAAACTAAGCTCAGGCTTAATTTCTTCTTCTTCTTTAATTTAAGAATTATTTAATGGTTTAGTTGAAACGGATCAGGATGATAAAATACGGACAGAAAATCAGAGAACAGTTTTCTCTATGTTTACATTAGGGTTTCTTCTTTCTTTTTCTTCTTCTTGTTCCTCCTCCTCCTTCTTTTCTTTCTTTAAGACTTTGCAGCCTGATCCCAGCCTCGTCCTCTGCTCCCAGTCTGCCCTCGTGCTCCCTCCTCCATCCCCTCCATTTCTTCTTCTCAGAGGAGGGAGGCCCCCAAGGGCTACCACCCCACTCTGGCATCTCAAGTTGCAGCTTCATTTCTTGTATCTCCTGCCTCAAGCATCTCTACCACCAGCCTCTTCGTGTTGAGAGAGACTGCACATCAGACCTAGCCCGCTGAGATGGCGAATCAGCGAGCCTAGAACAGGAGCTGCCTAGGAGATCAGCGAAGCAGCAGCCTGTGGTGGCATTGCAGAGGTGATTTGCACAGGAAGGTCTGGGTTAACGAAAGACGAATCCATCAACGGCCTCGAGATCTAAGCAGACAGTTGCTAGGTGGTAGACCTCTGGGAGGCAGAGCACGGTTGGAGCAAGCGCCCTCTGTGGGTTATAATTTCCCTGCCATCTTTCTGTTACTACTCCATTCTGCTGGGACATGAGCTGCTTGTTACAAAACACAAAACCCTCCTACCTTGATTGGTTGAAAAACTCCAAAACCATTAGCAGGAAATCAGTTTTTC
The DNA here is from genome assembly GCF_903995435.1 of Acomys russatus. Classification (NCBI taxonomy): domain Eukaryota; kingdom Metazoa; phylum Chordata; class Mammalia; order Rodentia; family Muridae; genus Acomys; species Acomys russatus. The sequence continues at coordinate 67,364,515 of NC_067143.1, read as the reverse complement.
TTCATTTAAGTTGATTTTCTTGTTTTTTAGTCACAGCAACACGAAGGCGAATACAATCCCTCGGTTGCCTAAACTTCCACAGATATAAGGCTGGGACATTGTTCCCACTGTCACTGAGGCAGGGGCTCATGCTTAGTCATCTAAAGCGATCTCTTCAGATCAGCCAGGCTGCTACGGGAGCAGAGTGTAGGTCATACTCACTTTTTTTTTTTACTGAGACCTGAAAGCAGGCAAGAGCTAAGTAAGGACTGATTGCAGGTCCCAGTAGGAAGAGAAGTCGGAAACTGAACACTTGACATGGGGTGCCTCATGTGTGGAAGGATAAAGCAAGACATTCATCTCCCACGAGGCCTCAGTACCTTGGTGCGTTCCTCTTCTCTCGGCACGAGGTTGGGCTCAGAAGCTTCACTTCCTATGCTTTCTACTTGAGTCCTGTCAAGTGGTCCCAGGACCTCATTCTGACTTAAAAATGGAGTTCCTCACCCTTGGACACTGGGAGTTGACTCTTGTCTTGTTTCATTGAGATTCAGGGGTCTCCTGGTTGTCTGCTCTCTGTTATCCTATTAACGAGGGGAAGACTGTATGGGAATTATCTGGAAGTTTCTCCTCTCAGCAGCTATGCCGAGGAGACAGAGACATGAAAGGCATCCTGGGACTTCAAAGCTCCAGTCTGAGAATGACAGGGAGACGTCAAAGGATTCTAAGCAGAGAAATAGCATGACCTGGCTTGCCATTTTAAAACATCTCTCTGGGGCTGGAGAGATGGCTTAGTGGTTATGAGCACTGGTAGCTCTTCCAGAGGACCCAGGCTTGATTCCCACCACCCATATGGTGGCTCCCTGTTTATCTGTTGGAAGGACCTTGTTGTTTGAGGTTGCAGTCCTCCCAATCCGGATAGCCATTCTGGGCTTGAAACTAGATGGGGAACTCCCTCTTTCCAGCAGTGCCTTCTACTCTCTGCCTGACTTTATCTAGAGAATGTTTTTAGATATAGGTGCTCCTAACCACATTGGGTAATGGCCTTAGACACAGCTCCCTGCAAGCTTTCCCCTCCCTGCACCTATAAAATAATTAGGTACTGTGTTCCCATTCATATGCTAGGATAGAGCTGCCAAATGTAAATCAAACATCATTAAAGTACCTAATTTCATCCAATTATGTACACCTATTTTGGAATTCCCTACCCCCCGCTCCCTAAAGACTATATAGCCCTTTTCTCCCCGAGTAAAGTTGGGCTAGTTCCCTGAACTGGTTCCTGGAGTGGTCATTCTCTGTCATGCTCATGGCCTTCAGAGCTCTGCTTCCTGCTTTCGTGGGCTGGTGGAAGAGGAGAACCACATTTATCTATTATTTATCAGTTATCTACCCATCTTTACCTATCATCTATCTATATATCATATATATGTGTGTGCATGTATGCATGCTCATATCTATGGATCTATCATCTATGGATCTGTCATCTATGGATCTATCATCTATGGATCTATCATCTATGGATCTATCATCTATGGATCTATCATCTATGGATCTGTCATCTATGGATCTGTCATCTATGGATCTATCATCTATGGATCTGTCATCTATAAGCTATCTATTAATGTCTATCATCTATCAATAAATCATCTGTATATGTATGCATGCTTATACATATGTACCTATCATCTGTGTCATCATGTGTGTGCACGCGCGCGCGCGCGTGTGTGTGTGTGTGTGTGTGTGTGTGCGCGTGTGTGTGCGTGTGTGTATGTGTGCATCTGCCAACTGTCTGTCCATCCATCTTCTTTGTCCTATTTTTCTGGACAAAGCATCCATCTTCCACTAGACTGTGCTGTATCGCTAATGTTGAGCATGTGTTCAACACATAACAGGTGCCTAAAAAGTATGTGTTGAATGGGAGAATTGAAACATTGGGCTTAAAAGCTAAAGATGACTAATGGCTTCCAGAACACCAGACAATCCGGAGGACCCAGCAGTGGCTAATTGAACCGTTCCAATCTGATGTCCAAAATATTGTATGCTAGAGACCCTCCTTCCGTTCCCACTAACTGAACAGGCCCCATCTTTTTGGCTCTTGTAGCTCATTGTTCTTTTAATGTAATTAGCCCTTGAATTCTGACAGTAAACAAGGCTCCAGTACTTTGATAAATGACTTGTTTCTGAGAAGGGAGTACTTGTGAATACAAACGCAGTCAGCTCCTCTTTTCTCCCATCTCCTCTTTCTCCTACTTTGCACCGTCCTTGGCTATGCACTGGCCTTCAGGAATGCCAGGCTTCTTAGAAAAGGATAGCAGCACAGAAAGAGTGGTTATCATCTGTTGAACACCTGGGAGGCAGGCAGGTACATTGTGTGGAGGACAGAAATCCTGGAAAGCAATTTTTAAGAGGGTCGATGTTCCAGCTGAGTAAAGTGAATTATGCTCTCGGAGATGAAAGATGTTGTGAAAACCCCACAGTTGCTGGGATGCTGGGTTGAGATTTAAATGCACTTGGGGCTTTGTCTTCACCTTGAGTCTGTCTCTTGCTATGGCAGTGGGTAGCTGGTCTTTATTGTGGAGCACGGCATTGCCCCACTTACTAACAGTGCAATAGTACTGACTCCCTCTCTCGCTTAGCAAGGAGCTATTTTAGGCTTGTCATCACGTCTGATTTGTTTCTGTCCCAACTGACAGAGGTGGGCTTTGGCATTTATCTTCTGTGTCTAACAGATGATTGACTGTGCTTGTATATCTGAGGAACCAAATCTAGAGGCTGACCTCCTGTCCACTCCCTTGCTCTTCTATGGCTTCCTCTTGTGTAGGTGAAGAGTATCTCATAACAAACTCACTTTCCCAGTTGTGGTCTCATTTGATCTTCGCACCCAACTGACTTGCTGGGTCCTTTTAGAGCTTGGGTTAAAGAAAGATATTCTAAATTGATTGGGCTTGCATCTCTTAGTCCTCCACAGAGAGGGGAGTGGTCTGTGTGCTCTTAAGTTCATTGGGATGGATGCTAACAAAAA